>NC_056742.1:479295367-479377867 GCF_019279795.1 Protopterus annectens | reverse complement strand
TGCAGGACCTTTTACCCATGAGCTGGGACTGTCACAGTATCTTTTTATTTTTTTAAATATCTTGTTAGCTTTATACTTCCAGATGGACAGGGAAGAGTGCTTCAAAATAAACACTGATTCTAAGGACTGTTATTTATATGACATGAAGAATAAGTCTGCCTTTTTTTGAAAAATGGTATTGAATACCACATAGCTCAGAATTTATCACATATGTGGAGGATTTTAGCATTTACCCGTCATGCCTCACTGATGACTGACATTACTAGGCTGCCCCCTGTGCTGTAAATGTACAAACTAAATGCCATAGTGCCACCGTAAATATGAGGAAGGGTCACCACTTGGCTTATTACAGCACTGGACAGATATGTAGTACATTTACACTCACTGTAAAAATTGCAGATCAATTTAACTAACTGAGACCTTTAAAATAAAAATATTCATAATGTCAGGTGATGACACGGAGCAAATATAGGTAGCTCTATCTCAAAAATATGGCGTAGTGCATTCAGGCCTTTTGATGATAAAAGATATAGTAGACAGCACTATTAATTCCATAAATTGTACCACTTCTAGTTTCCCTGCTGCATAGTTTGTGCATTTTTCACTAACGTCTATCTGATTTACTCATAGTTTCTCTACAAGATTCAAAATGTCTTCACTTTGAAACACTCCTCACACATGCATTTAATTCTAACAGCTCGTGTAAATACTTATAGTTTCATTACATTACCTTTCTTTACATTTTCACAACATGAGCCATGACATATTTCTTATAGTTCTCTTTCTAGAATCCACTTTTTGCCTTGGATTATTTTAAATTTTGTAGCTCAGTTTTGCTTGAGGCATTTTTCTTTGGAGATGTGTTTGCTGTCTTGGGATTTGGTCACGATATTAATGTGATGTTAATTTTTCCTGGGATTACTGTGACTCAGAAAAAGAGCACAAGTGGAGAATATGGTTCCAGGGGCATTTTATTATTTTTCTATATCAAAATGAATTTGAAAATAGCATGTATAGGTAAAGGGGAGCTGTACTCATTTGTTAGCCAGGTAGGCCTACTGGACACACAATCTAGTTTCAGGAGGTGACTGAGGAGCAATGTTTGGTTAAATGACTTGGACTTACTGTGTATAAATAAAGGATAATAATAATATTCCTTTCTAGACAAGGAAGCCCCACTGGACATACAGTCCCTTTTCAGGGATGAGTAATGTCTTTTTAAATGACTTCCTCAGGGTCACCCAGTGGGCAAATGAGGACTAGATGAATCAAGCTCAGTACCATACGCAATATAGCATTCAGTCTTAAACCTCTGCACCACCTGTCTATTAGAATGAAGGGGGTCAGTGGTCTCATCTCTCTGCAAACAATATTGTAGGTTTTTTTCTCTTTTTTTTAAGAATCTTTGTATTTGTGCATTTTGTTTTAGCTGATGGGGTGTTCTCTTATTTTTTTCTTGTTTTTAACTTTTGCTAGATGAAATTAATTTCGAATAGATACACAGTAATTAGTTAAAAGTTAGTTAAAAAATCTTAAAAATAAAATGGAAAAAAGTAAATATCAACTTTAACAAGCATCACAAAAAGTATTTCTGCAAGGGAGACAAGCTCTTTCTATTCTACGTACCCTGGATCTATAAAAATATTAACTGTAAGATGGCGTAACCATGGAGATAATCAAACTTCCAAACTTCAGAGTTCCACAGTCCTGTTAAATCAAGTCCAGCAATTTCAGCAAAAAAAGAGGTGCACCTAACAAATCAGATTTTGCTGAAACCCACATATTCCATTTAGGTTTATAGACAGATTATAGATTCATAGATTAGTACTAAACTAGCTCCCCTTGCGAACCATTTTAAGCTTAGCCAATTATCCCTTGTGAGACTCAAACCCTGTACCCTGTGTTTGTAAGGCAAACGCCTTAACTATTAGGCCACCCTCCCAACCCCTTGTCATATTTGGGAAAGAATGGTTTCAAGTGAATGCTGAAAAAACATTTGAAATGTAGATCTGAGATTTGAATTATGAGAGGGATATTTGGTCCATTTAACCCTTTCTCTTTCTCTCTCTTTCCCTGTCTCTGTGTCTCTCTCAGTTTTCAATAATCTTCTTCCTCTGACACTACGCCGCTTCACCTTTGTTGATAATTTCTACTACAACAGATGTGCTCATACATGATTACACAGGTTGCATGTACTTTTTCGCTTTTTTCTTTAAAGCAAGGATTTCTGCCTTACTGTTGAAAAATGATTTATACTAAGATTTCATTAATGCTTTATTGCTTTGTAGTGGATTATTGCAAAAGAAAATAGTTGTTTCATGAGGAATGGAATGTTACACTTTGTGTTTCTTTTAAGGCATTATATTTCTTTTGCTCTCAAACAAGCATTTTTGTCAAATTCTGTAAGTATGTTAACCAAAGCAAAATTATCACAGCAGAACTTTTATTCTGAGGTCTCTTTTGCAAAATGGCTATTTGCAGTTTGGATGAGAGGGTTAATAAAATGTTAACAAACATATAAATAAATACGTTTTGACAATTGTCTCATGACTCATTTAAACCTTTGTAATGTGACATTGTACTGTATCCATTTAGTGAAAAAATCCAGTATGTTAGACTTTGATGCCTTAATATCAAATGTATAACATATCGCAACCAAGCCCTTAACGTAAGAAATGCAGCGTATGGGTGGGACATGGGGAATGTCAACTGAAATGACAAATTACATAAACTAGTAAGAACGTACATGCTCATCACTAGGGAGGGGGTCCCTCATCTACTGTGTGCATCAGTAATGCGTGTCACTCGAAGAAGCACTGGATCCAGACAGGACTGGAGAGTATGATCTCAGATACATTTCTAGAATAGGTATAGAGAGATTTTGAAGGTCCCTTACTTTCTAGTCACACTGCTTTGGTAAGTAACATGTCAAACAATAAAAGCAAAATTCACGAAAGGGAACCTGTGCTGATCAGAGTGTAGAAATGGGAAATTAAGATTGTTTAATTGCTTTATGAGAAGTAGTTCCAGATACAAGGTCCATGCTTCTTGCAGGTATAAACACATGAAAAAGATGAAAAATAATTTTGCCATTTGATTAAAAGCATGGAGTAGTTATGGACTCTCCAATTTAAATGCAAGTATCGAGGTACAATCCCTCGTACTGGAGAGAAATCCATTAGGGGGCTAATGAACCATTCTTCATGGAGATGATTTCTTCTCTGGCAAATGGATTGCTGTGACAAATTGCTGGAATAATCTATGAAAAATCTACGATGGCATGGGACAAAGATATGAATGTTTTCATCTAAAGCAGTAACATCATAAGGTACAGATATGAAGAAATGTAAACACAGGCATGACATCAGACAACATAACAGAAGTAATTCAGGCAGGGATGAAACACAAATTACAGGTCAATGAAATGACTTGCAGGCCTATAGCATAACTCTACAACTGCTTTCACAAAAAAGTAAACATACATGTATAATGAATCGCACACACACATGCACGCATGCACACACACAAACCAGGTCACACATGAGTTCATATGTATTTCTACAAGTACACACACAAATAGAGACACAGACATCACTTGTTTTGTTGGACTTAGAAGAAGTAAGCTCCTAGAATAGGACAGCAGGAGTAAATCCCACAGCAGAACACATTTATTTATATTTCTCACAAGTGTTTCAGTATTAAGTGTTTTCTACTCTAGGGTTTTTAGATCTTAATTTGTTCATATACTTGCCACTGAAACGTCTAGTGGGCAGAGGTTATAATCACTGTTTATGTATATTTATTTGCTCAGAATATTCTTCTTATAGAGAGTACTCTGTATATGTGAATCAGCATTTACTAACCAGCTTGAATATATATATATCATTAGAGAGGAAAGTGAGCAAATAGATTTACGTTATATTAGAAAGCTGTGCAGTACATGAGGGAGCTCAGAAGGTAAGATCCCAGTGTTAAATATGTGTAAAGCTATACTCACAGTATAAATAACAAAGTACTTTGCTTAACCATACTTCAGGAGTTCTTCTGGTCTAATTACAGGGTAAAGATGATTGATTCATTGGGTTACAGCCTGTCAGTGCAGCAAGTGTTTACTCTATGTCAAAGCTAATACAAAATTGCAACGATAGGACATGGGTTTACTAAATGCAATATGTATGTGTGAGTGGTTGGGGGCACTTGAAGATAATATATCTAGATCTAGATATAAATGATAGATATAGATATAGATATAGATATAGATATAGATATAGATATAGATACAGATGTGTGTGCGTGTCTGTGGGTGTACATCTTTGAGAGTGTACTTTAACATGTTTTGCAGTTTTAAGGCCTGTGGAAAGACTGACACATACTTTTGGTTATGTTTGCATCAGGGGAAATAGGGATGTTTTGTATAAGCCAAATGTTTTGTTAGAGATGAATGATTAAACAAAATGAAAGATGACATGTGGTATGCAGCTATTGTGTTCAACAGAGCAGGAAAATGATCTTGTTTTTAAACTATTCCCTGCGTTAAATATACCTTTGTAGTTACAAAAGCAAAAGGGAACATAATTATAGGCTCTTCAGAATGGCTGAAAGTAGACAAGACTAAAACTATAAGAAATGGTTATAGACTGTTACATTCCCTGACAAAATTTTGCAGTGGGATACGTTCTTTTTTGTATGTAAAATTATATGAAACTACTTAACGTTTTGCAACAGAATAAGTTTTTTACACGTATAATGAATCTAATGAAACTAGTAAAACAAAAAAAAAAATCATTATTTGACTTGTCCCATTAATAGGCCATACTGATATAATGTTTATAACATAAGGCTATATTATATGTTTCAAATTCACTGAAGAACAAAACAAAAGTAGACATTAAATATACAGACTGCGCAAATCAAGAGTGCAATCAGTTAAAACAAATTACAAAATAATTTACAGAAGCAAAATAGCAATAAAATGAAAGAGCTCACACAGGAATGGAAGTAATATGTATAACACTGAAAAGATCCAATGACTTCTCTGAAACGTACATGAAAGTATGTGAGTAGACTCTGTGTGAGTGTGTGTGTGTGTGTGTGTGTGTGTGTGTGTGTGTGTGTGTGTGTGTGTGTGCGTGCACATGCATACATCTTTCTGTGATTGTGTGCGAGTGTCTAAGTGCCTTTGCAGGTTATATGCCTGTGTATATATGTCTGTGGTCTATAATATGATACGGGATGGCTTGATGTCACAGAACTCTCCCACAGATTGTGGCTCTGCTGTCCTTAGCCTTGCCTCTCTGATGGTGATGCATTACATTTATTTATTTATTTGACATTTGTTAACCGGGTTAGTCTGACTGGGCATGTAGCTCTTTTTCAGCAGAGACCCGAGGAGAAAAGCTCCAATAAACAAAGTAGAAAAAAAAAAAAGATACATTTTGGTGTCATACAACATGTGTGTGTTGGTCATTAGAAGTGAAAAAAAAAAGATAAAAAATATACATTTGTTTACATACTGTAGACAGGTTTTAGGTAGTACAGTGGTGTGTATAACATGATATATATTTTCATCAATATTGAGCATAGGCTATATAAATTGTATATAATGTAGCTAAAATACACAGTGGTTGACAATTGTTAAGACTACAAATTGTTAGCATGAGAAAGCAATAATTACGGGGGTGTGAAAGGAAGAGACAGTAGAGGACTGAAAATAGTGAGGTCAGGTTGATGTAAGGCAGGGCTAAGACCATGTTTTGAACATGAATTCTGTTAGCCTGTTTTTAAAACAGAGACTACTTGAGGTGACTCTAAGGTCAGGTGGAAGTTTATTCCAGGTATTTGCAAGTGAATGACTATATAGGAGTTTTCCGCATAGTTTATTGGGTTTATACACTGTAAGGAGATGTTGGTCTGAGCTGCGAAGTTGACGTCTGGGGCAGTATGGGAAGATTATCATGGAGAGGGCAGGGCAGTGGGAGGGATTTGCTAGAATGGAGTGTGTGAGATGAAGTTGTGGGAGTAGAAGTAGGTTGTGGGCTTCTGGCCATTGCAGATTTTGGAGGGCAGTACAGTGGTGGGAGCGGTAGGGAAGATTTGCTGCAAACTTGGCTATTTTATTGTAGGTAGATTCTATTTTGACCAGGAGGTTAGTTTGTATATTAGTGAGTATAGCTGCAGTATAGAATAGAGTAGGTAGTAGAAATGCCTGTGCAAGAGTTTGTTTTGTATCCTTCATTAGATATTTTTGTTTCTATATAGTAGACCTAATTTTTGGTGTGTCTTTTTATGGCTTGTGAAATGTGAATATCAAATTTAAGTTGGTCATCAATAACAACACCAAGGAGTTTAGTATGGGTATCAGCTGAGATGATAGTATTGTTCAGAGAGGTAACAGTGAAGGTGTCTTTGCAATGTTGTAGGTTTTTAGGGAGGAAGAGCAGTAGTTTGTTTTTTTGGGGGTTAAGGAGGAATTCATTGCTTGTTAGCCATATTTCCATGGATAGAAGAGAGTTTTGGGTTAGGGATAATAGGTGGGGGAGGTTATCAGAGGAGGATATGATGGTAGCGTCGTCAGCATACTGAATTAGAGAGGAGAGGGGGCAGGCAGTGTGAAAGTTGTTAGTAAAAATGTTAAAGAGGAGGGGTCCTAGAATTTAACCTTGTGGTACACCTGTATGAATATGGAGGAAGGATGAATACACAGATTGCCACTTAACAGATTGAAGTCTATCTGCGAGGTAGCTCGAGAACCTTAGTATGGTGGGCTGAGAAAGATTCAGGTCTTTAAGTTTAGATAAAAGTAGTGTGTGTGATACAGTGTCAAAAGCTTTGGATAAGTCAAGGAAAAGGCTAGAGACTAATTTGTTTTCATCACGAGCTTTGGCAATGATGTGAGTGAAATTTATGAGAGCAGTGGCAGTGCTATGGTGGGGGCGGAAACCATGTTGTGTTGGTGTTATGAGATTATATTGTATAAGGTAGTCAAGGATTTGTTTGTGAATGCATTTTTCCATAATTTTGGAGAGGGGAGATAGGATAGCAATGGGGCGATAGTTGGCTGGTTCGGTAGAATTCCCTCCTTTATGGAGTGGGATGACATAGAATTTTTTCCATAGTTTGGTTACTGTGCTTTCCTGGATTGAACGGTTTATAAGTATTGAAATGGGGTAGGCAATGGCATTGGCGGCAATTTTCAGAAATTGAGGGGGCAAGCAGTCAGCAGAAGGTGAGCAGGGTTTAAGTTTAGAGAGCAGAGATCTGATGTAGGCAGTAGGGGCTGGTTTTAAAGAGAAAGTGGGGTTTGGTGTGGTAGGTGGGTTATGGTTTGAAGAAGGGTTAGTAGGAGTATTACTAATGAGGTTTTTAATGGATTCGATGAAGAAGGAGTTAAGAAGTGTAGCTGTATCAAGGTCAGAGCTATTTGGACTTGGACTAGGTGTGGAAGGCTTGCCAGGGTGAAGGAGTTTATTAATGTTATTCCAGAATTGTTTAGGGTTAGAGTGAGAACTCTGTAGTGGTTTCATATAGTATTGTTTTTTATCATTGTCTATGTGTTTTTTGGTTTGGTTTCTGAGTCTTCTATAATTTTGTAGATGGGATGGAAGGTTTGTTTTTTTCCATATTTTCCAGGCTTTATCTCTTTGTAGCATAAGGGTACGAATGGATTGAGTTAGCCAATGAGAAACGTTATCTTTTTGTCTAACTTGTTTGATGGGGTGAGGGAGTTTAGGGTGTTGAGGAACATTTAATTGAATTTGGAGACGGCCATATCTAAAAGAAGGTTAGTTAAGAAGGACCAGCTGAATGAGGAAAGTAGGTTGTTAAAAGTATCAGGGTTAAAATTGGAGAGTTTACGACAGTCTTTAAGTTGGTGGAGTCTATGGACCTGGGGGGAATGTCAGTGAACAAGAGTGGGGAGATGGTCACTGAGGGAGTCAGGAAGAGTACATGGATTGTGATAGAGCATAGGATTAGAGGTTAGAATCCAGTCAAGGATTGCACAATTGTTGGCTTGTTTGGTATCTTGTGGGAGTTGAGATTAGCTAAGATTAAACATAGAGGTTAATGCTGGTATTGGGTGAGGCAGAATTTATGGTTGACCAGTTGATATTAACATTACCTAGGATAATGGTCTCATAGGAGATGTTATCGGAGAGCCAGGAGAGAATTTCTTCTAGGATGGGACAGTTATTTCCAGGGGGGTTATAGATTGATGCAATAGCAAGTTTCTTATAGTTATTAAGTTTACAGTTTACTATAAGGATTTCTGCAGGATGGAAGTTTGGTGGAGGGGTGGCAATAGGATAAAGTGAGAGCTGTTCTGAGTATATAATAGCTACACCACCTCTTTTTTTGAGTGCCTGTCTAATCGAAAGATATTATAATGCTGTAGGAAGAATTTATGAGTCAGAGATATGAGGTTGTAACCAAGTTTCAGAGAGAGTTAGAATGTCTGAGGTATACTGAGAGATCAAGGCATGGAGGGGGGAACACTTTGTTAGATATACTTTGTATGTTGAGGGAGATTATGGTGAGAGATTTGGGAGGGGGTGGATTAGCTAGGTTAGGGTCAGTTGTTGGGTGAGTAGAGGTATGTGGGGTAGTGTATGGCAGAGGGAGGTAAAGGTTGCTAGTGGTATTGTGGGTATATGTAGTGGAGTGAGGACCAGGATTTGGGTGCATGCCACCAGAGCATATAAGGTAACTTGGGAAATATAGGTTGGAGGAAATAGAGGTGAAATCGGCATGATACTTAGGTTTGGTTTTGTGGGTATTGAGTGGAAGGATTTTAGTTTTGTGGAAGAGAGTAGTACAGATAGAGAATAGTGAGAGAGTGATGGTGTAATTAATATTTATAGGTGGCTTATTGTGAAGATAGGGGAGGGGAGGTGATTTAGCTGTTGGAGTTAGTGTGCTAGAAAGAGATGTAGCAAGAGTTAGTATTCAAGCAGGAGAAGAGAAGGAAAAGTAGGAGCATAGTTGTTTTTTCAGAAATAGATGGAGATGTAGAAAACCTATGAATGTGATTAGGAGCTAGGTGGCGCTGTAGACTTGTAAGAGTGTAAAAAGGAGGGAAGTGGGGCTTGAGAATTTAAGAGTTAGAAAGAAAAGAGAAAAGAAAAAAGAGAAGAAAACAATAAGGAGGGGGATGGGGTGGAGACAGAGGTGTGAGATAGGGGAGTGGTCAGGTTAAGTATAAAGGAAATGAAGTCAGGGGTGGGTGGGAATGGGGGTAAGGTAGGGGAGCGAACGGAGTGGGGCTACCCCTCAGCTGTGGAGTACGGAGGCCAAAAAAGTTATCAGTTTTCAAGGCAAGAACACCGAAGTATTGTAGCCCTTGGGGTGTATTTAGCCTTATAATTTGTTTGCAGGCTATAGCTTATCGTTTAATTGGAATTTCTGAAATTTTCTTTAAAAAATGTAGTAAAAGTAGCCCAAAATAAGTGAACGAGGAGAGCAGCTGTTGGTCCCTGCCATATATCTTACTAGTGCAGTGAAATTAAACAATAGAAAACAAGATTAGATGTACGTTAGTTTAACCTACATCTAGTAGTTCAGTAGGTTCTGCAGATCTTGAGTGATCCTGCTCTTTAAGTTTTTAGCTTCATGCTGTAGTAGGTTTATTACCAAGGTTCTGGGTGGGTATAGAGGGATTTCTACAAAATAGAGTTAAGAAAAAAACAATATGCAAGTTAGGGTGTTTTAGAGGGTAATATAAAAAAAGATAGTCTTAATTAGGTAAAAAAAGGTAATACACACATTTTAGGGGGGCGAGAGGCCTAGGTTATAGTACAGTATGCAACATTTACAGACATATAAAACAATCATTAAACCATGAAATAGCATATTTATCCCTTTAAAGCTAGTCAAATTAAACAGTTCTTAGTCTGCACTTCAGGTGTATGCTCCATATGCAAAGCAGTATCGAGCATAGTTAGCAACAAAAAAGAGCTTGAAAATAGACCTACTCCTTACTATTGCAGCTCTACTGGCATAAATACATTACCTAAATACAAGTCGCTGTTAGACTTGCTCTAGTGTAGGTAAACGCTATCGGTAATGCACATACAAGGAATAAACATTAGAGTAAGTAAAACTAAGTCTAAACAGCCTTAAACATCAATATAATAGCTCCAATTACCCAGTTATAGTGTTTAAAATGAGGTCACTGTTAGACTTACTCCAGTACAGGGAACTCTATAATTACTGCGCATGTTCTAATCAGTATAACACTCTATAAGTATGCTATAATCATACTGGTAACAACAGTAATCCTAAAATAGTAAAAATAGAACCTCTCTTTATATGCGAGCGTGCTATCTCACAGAAATCACATTAACCAACATAAAAGTGGACATATGTACAAGAGGTGTGTGTGTGTGTGTGTGTGTGTGTGTGTGTGTGTGTGTGTGTGTGTGTGTGTGTGTGTGTGTGTGTGTGTGTGTGTGTGTGTGTGTGTGTGTGTGTGTGTGTGTGTGTGTGTGTGTGTATGCACTTGCATGCACACATCTTTCTGTGATTGTGTGTGAGTGTCTGAGTGCCTTTGCAGGTTATATGCCTGTGTATATGTCTGTGGTCTATAATATGATATGAGATGGCTGGGTGTCACAGAACTGTCCCACAGATTGTGGCTCTGCTGTTCTTAGCCATGCTTCTGATGGTGATGCATTACATATAGTACAAGAGGTCTGCGCGTGCGCACGCGTGTGTGTGTGTGTGTGTGTGTGTGTGTGTGTGTGTGTGTGTGTGTGTGTGTGTGTGTGTGTGTATTTGTATGCACAAATTTGAGTCTGTGTATATCTGTGTGACTTTGTGAGAGTTTTAGACAGTCTTTTCAAGGATGTATGCGTGTATATATACATACATATCCATCTCTCTCGATATATATATATATATATATATATATATATATATATATATATATATATACACACAGACATATATATATATATATATATAAAAATATAAATATACATATACATATACACACAGACATACACACACACACACACACACACACACACACACACACACACACACACACACACACACACACACACACACACACACACACACACACACACACACACACACACACACACACACACACACACACACACACACACACACACACACACACACACACACACACACACACACAGAAAGGGTACTGTCTGAGACCCATAGCTGTCTCTCCAACATGTCCTATTTGTGTTGCTGACAAGGTTTAGATCCTTTATTTGGGTAGTTCTGATACTATTCATTTTGTAGATATGCAGCAGGTCCATCAGAGAGCGATCAGAAGACACATTTTAAGCCAGGCATAGATCACCTCTCAACAGTCAGGATGAGATAAAGTACAAGGATAAGACCTTGAGGAAATCAGTGTAGGACATGTTTTTTAAGCCCTATATTCTTTTGTAAGGAAACCCTGTGGATATTCCAGTTGTTGCATGTGTCTGGTCAGGTAAATAATGAAGGGGACAGTTTGCTCAATAACTGATTTGAAAAGGGCTGAGTGCAGTGGAACAATGACATCCTTGGACCTAGATGACATATCCTTGCTTATAAATTGAGCAACATTGAACAATTTCCTTATTACCATAGGTACATAATGGTAAAAGGCCAGATTACTGTCTACATGCATTCCCAAATTCCTGACTACTAGGTCTCCTCTTCAGGATGTATTATAAATGTGGTATTTTCCAGGGACTTCTCAAATAATACTGTTGTGCTATCCTTGACACTGAATTTTAGATCATGGATCTGGCAGCATTTATTTGTCTATGTCAGGCCTTCTTGGAGTGTATTTGTGTCTTTGAGAATTCTATGACTGCACCTAGTTTGCAATTTCTGCAAACTTGGTCAGCTAGAGATTCTTGATGTTTGCCTTGACTTCGGAGAAGTAGATGCCAATATGGAGTGTACCCAGCACCATTCCACCAAGCAACCATGTGAAGTAGAAAAATTATGTTTACTTTTAGATCTGGTGTTGACTAAGAATCTGTTTATATTTGATGGTACTCCTTATAAACAACTAACAGGAGTAGCAATGGGAACTTCAGTGGCTAATACATTTGCAAATCTTGTGTTATACTATTGGGAGAAAAAATATGTACTAAGTGATAACAATGCACATAATATATATGTTAAAAGCTATGCTAGGTTTGTGGATGACTGTTTTTTTGTATGGGAAGGAACTGAAGAGAACCTGCTGCTATATTTATCTTATTTGAACAATACGACTAATTTTTTAAAATTTAAAATGGATTACTCTAGACAAAGCATTGTGTTTTTAGATGTAAAATTGTATAAGAATAATGAAAAGTTGGAAACAAGAATCCATAAGAAAGAAGTACACACAGTAAGATATTTGAAAAAAGTGAGTATGCACCCTCCACATATATTTAAGGGAATTGTGAAGTCACAGATGGCTAGGGTGAGCAAATTAACAACTAATAATAAAGAATATGAAGTTGAAATAGCTAAAATGAAGGATGAATTTATAATAAATGGCTATAATGTGACTATTGTAAATAATGTTATGGAAGAAGTAAATATAGGTAGACAAAATATATTTAAACCAATATTCAACACATCTTCCACTCAAATTGAATATTTAAATACAATACAGAAGATAGGGCATGAAGAACAACAAAAAAGTAGATATGTCATGACATACAATGGGTATACATATCAAATTATTAATATTATTGAAAAAAACTGGCCAATATTGATGGCAATGCCAGAGGTAGAAAAATTAATAGGCCCTAAGCCTAGATTTGCATACAGAAATCACCAATCTATAAAGAATATACTATGCTATAAAGATTTTAGAGAAACTTGTAGCCTAAGGAATGATAAGGTGGGTACTTATAAATGCCACAATTGTAGTTGCTGTAAGGATATACTTGAATCAGATTATGTGTTTAAACATCCAACTACAAACAAGGAATACAAATTCCATGTAACAGCAACTTGCAATACAAATAGATTGGTGTATCTTGCTACCTGTACGCACTGTTATGCATTTTATATAGGAAAAACTACTAGGCGGTTAAAGGACCGTATTATAGAACATAGGTCAGAAATTAATAGAAAAATACAAACAAATGCCCTTTATAAACATATTATGGAATTTGGAACCCATAATTTTAAATTTAGAGTGGTGGATATAGTTAAACAAAGTTTAAGAGGGGGTGACGTAAACAATGCCATTGAGTTAAAAGAACTAGACTGGATAATCAGGTTACAGGCGGATTCAACTCCTGGTCTCAATAGTGCAGTAAGCATAAAACCTGTTTTAGTTAGAAAACAACTAGAAATAAAATAACATCTATTAAATGTATATATATGTAAGTTGTTTATTAGAATTTTATTAGGCTATGTATTTTTAAGAGATTTTTTATGTAGAATATACATTTTATTTAAATAATGATGTAATTCTTTTTTATGTGTATTATTATAGGCTGGTTCTGATCATGTGCTTTTTAAATTACCCTCTATATAAGAAACATTTAAATGTGATTGTATGTGCTGATGAAGGGATGTGTGCCCGAAAGCTTCATTAAACTACGTTCTTGGTGATTATTTTGGTTGTTTTATTTGAACATTAAGTAGTGAACTGTTTCCTGGATTCTTGACTGTGTACCCAGCACAGACATTTGATGGATTCAATGAGTGGCCAATCTCTTTGTGGAGGTAGATTCCCCTGTCCTAACTTCTTAGGTTCTATCTGTTTGACAGCTGACTATCCACTGGTAAACATAGGAATTTATACCTAATTTTTTGAGTTTGTCTGCAATGTCCAAGTGGGGTACAATGTGCACCATTTTGTCCTTGTCCATAGCTTTGATGACCTTTACAAAGAAGTCCAAAAGGTAGAGTAGGAGCGACCTCCACTTGAAGAATAAAAGACTGGGCTAGATCCAGTGTCTGAGGGTTTCCTATGTCATTGTTTAACATTTCCATGATAATTCTTTCTATGACTTTGCATATGGAACTTGTCAGACTTATGGATCTGTAGTTCCCTGGGTTCAAGGAAGGTTACCCCTTATGTAGAGGGACAACCACTGCAGTCTTCTATTTGTTTGGATTGAAATGTGTCTGGAGGTTATAGTTAAAAAAGAAATTCTGGTGGACCTGATAGGTGATGTATCATGCTGTTGCATAAGCATCCTGGGATATTTTTGGGGTCCATCAATGTGGTGTTCTTGATCTTGGAGAGTGCATTGAGGACTTGTTTTCAGGTGATAGCTTGGGGGAGTTATGTTCAATGGTATTTCCTGATGGGTGTCTGGAGGGAGGGTGGTAAAATTGCAGATAGATTTGTCAGGCAGTAGATTTGCTATATCTGCCGGTCTGTCAGAGTGGCTTTATTTACAATTAGTTCAGCACATGATTGTGTACTGCCTTTGAAGTTGCAGACATAGCTGAAGAAAGTCTTCTGATTTTCCTTGACCTGTGAGGCTATTTTACCCCATCTTTGGCTTTAGTAGACTTGGTTAGCACTTTAAATTGTTTGTTCAGATTGATGAGGGAGTTCTTATCTTGTATTGCAGTTCCTAATGTTTGGCACAATTTTGTTAAGCAGCCTGTTAATGTTGGGATTCTACCAGGGAGGCTTGTTTTTGCAGTTCACCCTCTGCTTATTCCTGGTAGGCAGCAGTATTCACATGGTTTGGAAGACTTGAAATTTTGCCAAGGTGTCACTTAGTAGTAGGAAGTTTGCCTTAGAATAGAGCCTAACAGTTCAAAGGTTAGCTGGGGTCCCTGGTTTTATTTTTATGTGAAGGGAAACAGTTGTATGGTCCAACCTTACCAGAGAAAACATTTCCAATGGGGGGAGGGGGGGCACCAGCATTCCTAGTGGGCATATGGATTAGCTAATGCATATATTTGTGTTTACAGAGCAGGAATCTATGGGCCTGGATGTTTGGGGTCACATATAATTCCTAGTTTATAGTGGGGTATTTAAAGTCACCCATGAATATGGTATTGGGTTGAATGGGGAGCACCTCCCTTGCATTTAAATATGTGTTATTGGTTTCCTGAGTCACAAAGGGAGTCCTAAACCTTGCAAGGATAGGGTAGGGGTAATTTGGATGTGAAGAAGCTCTAGCCCATCATATTGTTTGATCAGCATTGAGGTGTGTTTGTTTTTAGTGTAAATTGAGAAACCTCCACCTTTAGTCCCTTAATGTGCAGTAGGTCATTTAAATAGTTGGAAAGCTTATAGCCCTGTTCTCTCAGCTTTAAACTGTGTTTCTGTAACTGCACAGATGTCTATGTTCTCCAGAGAAAGAAGGACCTATAAGGAGTGGACTTTCTTGTTTAGATGTCTGGCATTTAGCAGTGACACTTTTAGATTATCCTGGTTTGATTTTGTTGCATCAGAAGGTTTTTCAGGATGGCATTTCCTAAAAAAAGCACTATTGGGAAGGACAATATTTTGTCCAATATTCAAAAGCCTGGTGGGGGGGGGGCAGGTGCAGACCTCTCCTGACAAAGTGGCATGGTCTGTTAGCTATATCCTCCCATGCCAACAAAAATTGTACTCTCTTCTAGTTATATCAGAAATTAAGCCAATTGTTTAAGGCACTTGTCTTCTGTTCATACTGTGGCATCATCGGAGAAGGTAGAATGTTCCTCAATGCTAGGCTCATACCAGCTTGAGTCATATAGTCTGATAGCTTCATCACATCTCTCTTTATATAGTCCAGGGAGGTACTTCTGAGGTTGGTTACACACATCAGAGGGTCATAGGAAGTTATCAAACCAAATCTTTTAATAAAATCTCTGACGTCTCGGCCAAAGCCTTCAAGGAGAATAAAATGTATACAAGCACCAAGTCTTATATAACAGAATAATTATACAATCAAACAATTAAATAATTAATTAATAAGCAGCAATGCCAATTTAACTCCTCATTAAGCCCATAAGGAGACATAGTCTTATACTTTAAAATAAATAAAGCTTCTTTATGTAATAAAACAGTTTTAATGTCCACACAGACATATATAAAGACACAACTAACTTTAAAATAGTTTAGACCCACACTACACACTACTTTTTATTATGAAATTCTGCAAAATGCAGAGCTTACATATTTCCATTATTAACCATATTTATTATCCTTATCTAATCTAACAATAAAATTTTCTTTTTTTTTTTCCTATATGGTATAAAATATACACAGGACAACAAAGAGCATAAATAACCCCTACTGAATTACAACAAAATTGGTTAACAGAAGTAAAGTTAATACCATTAATACAAGGAAAACTAGATACAATATGTTTGGTCATAGGAAGTTACTAGGCTACTGGCCCTGAGGCCCTTACAAGCCTAGCCAAGAATTAGACCATGTTCCAACAAGTCTGCACATGATACCCTTGTCCAGTAGGGACACAGGTGGAATCCCAGGGATTGTATTTTCTCTTCTTCATCCAGTTATCCAGGTTATGCTTAAACAGGGTTAATGAGGTACTCTGACATGGAGAGGGAGTCTGTTCCACAGAAGGATCAGTCTCTGGGACATAAATTTGTCCCTCCAGCAAGTCCTGTTGATGCCACACACCAGGTTGAGGTTACACATGTGGGGTTACTCGAGTGGAGCTTGACTTGCAGATATGCAGAAGTCCCATTAAGGCAGGGTATGAGATTGCTTCTTATGCCAGACAGAGGTCTCTGAGGACTCTGTATGAAACTGAGTAAAGGGGGACATAACTTTTAGCCTATTTGTGTAGGTTAGATGTTTGAAGGCCTGGATTCTCATGGTGAGGAACCTCTGTGGTCTCTGTAGCTGTTGCATGTGCTTTGTGAGGAACATCACTGATTCATACTGGTACTTATGGTATAACAACCTGAGTGCATGCAGAAGTTAGTGGATCCTAGCCCATGATAGGTAAATGACTGTGACATTTAATGTACTCAGCCTAGTGAGTGTTGTGGTCTATGTTATCACATGGGATGGCTACACAGAACACAGACATCATGTGTAAAGCTTCCTTCATCTGCTCATTCTTCCTCTTGTGATGGGGATGCAGTATGTACAGAATAATCTGTGTACAATTATTTATGTATGTGACTGGACTATCTGTAGTTATATGTATGAGTGTGCACATGTGCTTTTCAGTGTGTGTGGTTGTGCCTGTGTGATTGCCCCTATGTTTGTGTGTGTGTGTGTGTGTGTGTGTGTGTGTGTGTGTGTGTGTGTGTGTGTGTGTGTGTGTGTGTGTGTGTGTGTGTGTGTGTGTCTGTGTGTTTCCCAATGTTAGTGTTTGGGGGGAGTCTGTGCTATGTGCAAGGCCTGCTAGTACCTGCATTGATAGCAGAGTGTTCATCTGAACAGTGTAAAATTGCTCAGTTGAATAATTTTTTTGTCATTTGCATCATCCTTATCATCATCAGCCCCCCTTTTCCCGTTTTTTCTACATGGGGTCAGGATATCATGTTAGCTGTCACCAACTCTCTTGATTCAGTGCTACACTCCTGCCTTCTTCAACACTCATGCCTGACTGTCGCAGATCTTCCTTCACCCAATCCATCCACCTCTTTGCTGGATGTCCTCACTTCCTCTTACTTTTTTTCCTGTCTGTCCCAAATCTTCCTCACTAGATTGTCTTCTGCTTTTCTACACATGCTCAAACCACCATAATCTATTCTCTTTGATCTTTTCTGCAATTGGAGCTACTTTGGCTTCTGTTCTTATGTCCTCATTTCTTCGACTGTCCCACAGTGTGCATCCTACAAGCCCTTCTCAGGCACTTAATTTCCATTACCTCTAGCTACTTCAAATGTTCTGCCTTTACTGCCCAGGTTTCTGTACCATACAGTCATACTGGTCAAACCACTGTCTTGTACACCTTACTTTTCAGCTTCTTTGGCATTCTTATGTCATAGACTACACCTGATACTCTATGCCAGTTGGCTGCAGCCCCTCTGATTATAGCTTTGGCCTCTTCATTCAGACAACCCTTCTCCTCAACCACCCCTCCCAGATACTTGAAGCTGTTTACCTGTTCTCCTATCTTCCTTTCTATCTCTATTCTCACCTTCTTCTGATTTCCCCAATTTGCTACAATTACCACCGTCTTATCTGTGCTTACTTTCATCCCATGTGCCTTCAGATTTACATTCCATTCTTTTCTCCTTTGCTGAAGTTCTAGCTGAGAGTCTGCCTGTACTGCCACATCGTCTGCATACAGCATCTTTGTTGATCTGTTTCCTCCAACCTGTTTGCTAATGTTGTCCATCACGAGTATGAACAGCAGTGGACTCAGAGCTAAAGCCTGATGTACACCCACTACCAATGGGAACCCTTCTGTGAGGCTGAACACTGTTTGTACTTGAGTCACTGGGTCCTTGTACATAGCCTGCACTAGTTCTACCAGTGTTTCTGGGACTTCAAACCACTACAGCACTGCCAGGCTTTCATGGGACCTTGTCATATGCTTTCTCCAAGTCCAGGAATGCCCAGTTGGACTCTCTCCTCATCTCTAGCTTCTTCTCAGGTATCTGTCTCAATGCAAACATCGGGTCAATTGTGCTGCATCCTGATCTGAATCTGAACTGCTTATCTCTCATCTTACATTCTACTACTCTGTGTATCCATTTATCAGTCGCCCTCTCCAGAACTTTCATGCAATTTGGTAGCAGTTTGAGGCCTCTGTACTGCCCACAGTTGTGGATGTCCTCTTTATTCTTGTACATTGGCACGAATATGCTTATTCTCCAATAATCTGGGATACTTCTTTCTCTCCACACTATTAGTACCCTCAGGAGCCATTTCTCCGCTATCTCACCCAGAATCTTTATCATAACTACTGTGACCTCATCTGAGCCTGCTGCTTTCCCTGACTTCATCTTCATTAGTGCTGTTCTTACTTCTTCTAGGGTGGGCTCCTCTTCTTCTTTCATTGTAGGCTTTTCTATCTACCACTTCTTCCTGCACTCCTTTTTTCTTTTGATGACTTCTTGGACATCTGCATTCCACCACCAGCTTTCCTTATGTACCTTATTTCCATGCCTGGCTCAGCCACATATCTTTTCTGTAGTCCTAACACTTGCTGTTTTTAGGCGCTGCCACTCTTCTTCAACTCCAGCTATTTCCTCCTCTTCTTGGGGTGCTTGACCCTGTGCGTTCCCCTGTAATGATATGCCGCCCTTGTGGGAATTTGCATGACTATGAGTCACAGAATGGTGCAGTAGCTCAACACATTGATGCAGTGAAAGCTGAGCTGTCGCGCCATCTTCTTTGAATCTCCACCCCCCTGTGAAGTGTCACTTTACTCGCCTGTAATATCTCATCGTAAGTATATTTTAAATAAAGAGCTGCTTAAGTAAAATTTGTGTGCTATATGTAAATCTAGTCCCATATTAAAACTGAAGAAATGTCTCAACACTTAAAATAAAATTTAAAATATCCCATAAATTTTCATAAACACAACCCATCCATCCATTCTGCAAACCACTTGTCCTGGTGAGGATTGTGGGGCTAAAAGTCTGAGCTTGGAAGACCAGACATACCCATATCTCTCAACTTCTTAATGCAAGAAATCTGGACAAAGCTTGACATAATGTGTGGAGAAAGGCTTAAAAATAGGGACAAATTTTAAATATTGCTCTTATAAACTTATAAAGTTACTAGAACAATAGGATTTAGATTAGCACGCATTTTCCGGTGGATATGGAGTCTGAGATTCGAATGAATGTCATTATTTAATGACTTCAGTCCTTAGGCCATCACAGTGATTTGCCAGAAAACCACATATTTTGTAAGGAACAGACCAAAAATATATAGCAAAAATCTGGATAGTCTGTGAAAATGTCTACAGTTGAGAGGTTTGGACTTGCCTATTCCCCATCAATGATCTTCACATAATCCTGAATGATCTCGAGCCATTCTCAGGGGAGATGAGATATATAATTCCTCCTGTGTGTTATAGGTCTGACCTAGGGCCTTCTTTTATTGCCTGCTCATAGTACCACCTATGGGAGGTGCTCAGTGTACTAGTAAAATGCCCAAATCACATCAAATGATGACACTGAGATCCTCCTGGATTTCCGAGCTCCTCAACTTCATATGGAGAGTGGACCTATTTACCCTAGAAAATAATTTTTTTCTCTTCAGATTTATTTCTGTGATCTCAATGTTTCCATCACTAAACAAAGCTCATAACCATAAGTGAGGATGGGGATACTGACTGAAAATTAAAGCTTTGTCCTATGGCCCAGGTGTCTCTTTACCACTGCATTCCAGTACGTCTTCAACAATATTATCACCACTGCATCAGTTCAATAATCAGTCTCACCATTTCCTCTGTCTTCACTCATGTAAAGACATCATTACATTTAAATTCCTCAACCCCAAATAGATATACATTGTCTGCTTCTCTAATTTTATTTATGAAGTATAATGCATTTGGTTTACCAATTAGTACACAATGTGAAAGGATGAGGTTAGAGTATACTTAAGTTCTGGTAGCTTTTTTTTTTTTCATGAGCAAACAACATGGGACATATTTTTCATAGAAACAGGGACTATTTCCATAAAGGTTGTTGTGCACTACATGGCTACTCCACCATCTTGAGAGCAGTTTGATTCCTGAAACTAAATGGTGTTACTGTCATGTGACACATAAGGACCCTACAGTAAAATACTCCAGACATGGTCCAGATTCTGAGGGCATGTCTGTATTCCATTTCCTTCTGAAACTTAGCATCCCTCTGCCTATATGGATCAGATTCTAATAATGGATCTGACAAGCAGTGCAGCTATAAATCTACCACTGCAACAGCACCAACTGATACTCTAGACTGAAGGATGTGTGGCAGTCAAAGGAAGAAAGGCTAGACAGCCAGCTGCAAAAGTAGATGAGATGTGGTGTAGAACAGTCACTTGACATCCAGATAAAGGGCTGCGGGTCAGACTGAGCTGCAAAAGTAGATGAGATGTGGTGTAGAACAGTCACTTGACATCCAGATAAAGGGCTGCGGGTCCGACTGAGCTGCAAAAGTAGATGAGATGTGGTGTAGAACAGTCACTTGACATCCAGATAAAGGGCTGCGGGTCAGACTGAGCTACAAAAGTAAATGAGATGTGGTGTAGAACAGTCACTTGACATCCAGATAAAGGGCTGCGGGTCAGACTGTGTTAACTTCTGCTGTACCATCACTCAGCATTACCTTCTGGTTTCTTTGTGTGTGGTTATAATGCTTCAAGTCAGGGATCCAGTTTTGAGTGGATGGAAGGCAGACACAAACAGACAGAACATTTGCCTATCAGAAAAATATATTTTATGCAACCCCCACCTAGACATGGTCAGGAATGGCTCATAAAAATATTTTTAAGTCCCCTTTCCCACAGTCTGTATTATGGCTCCCTCTTAAACACCCAATGGTCCATTTCATTCCTCTGAAGGGAGAATGCCCACAGGCCAATTTATTCAACTGGGAGATAAGAGATGGATGCTAAGAATGGTGCAGGTCATCTGCTGGGAAGTTGGGGACTTTTTTATTCTCCTAATCCTTGCCATACCAGTAACTTTCATGCTGCACTGTAGTTACTACCAGGAAAGATATACATGCCAGCACATATACTTTACTTCATTGCTACTTTGTAGTCACTACCAGGAAGGGTATGCATGCTGGCACACATGCTTTACTTCCATGCTACTCTGCAGTCACTACTAAGAGGGGTATGCATGTCAGCAAATATGCTTGACTTCCATGCCACTTTGTGGTTACTACCAGGATGGGTATGCATGCCAGCACACAAGCTTTATTCCATACTACTCTGTAGTTACTACCAGGAGGGGTATACATACCAGCAAATATGCTTGACTTCCATGCCACTTTGTAGTTACTACCAGGATGGGTATGCATGCCAGCACACATGCTTTACTTACATTTTACTCTGTAGTTACTACCAGGACGGGTATACATGCTATCATACATGCTTTCCTTCCATGCTACTCTGTAGTTGCTACCAGGAGGGGTATACATGCAAGCACACATGCTTTACTTTGTGGCTGCTCTGTAGTTACTACCAGGAGGGGTATGCATGCCTGCACACATGCTTCACTTCCATGCTGCTCTGTAGTTACTACCAGGAGGGGTATGCATGCCGGCACACATGCTTTACTTCCATGCTACTCTGTGGTTACTACCAGGAGGGGTATACATGCTGGAATACATGCTTTACTTCCATGCTACTCTGTAGTTACTCCCAGGATAGGTGTACATGCCAACAGATATGCTTTACTTCCATGCTACTCTGTAGTTACTAGCAGGAGGGGTATACATACCAGCACACATGCTTTAATTCCATGCTACCCTGTAGGGTTGATATGCTAATAGAAAATTTGGGTTGAGGGTCACAAAATATTAACTGCATTTGACCTTATCTAGGGGTACTAGAAAATCCCACTAACGGGTGAGGCTAAGAAGGAAACAGCATTGTCAACACCAGAGAGATTATTGCGGTGTGATAATGTTCTTCCTTTTTGGGTTCAATGTGTGCTAGCAATCTTTCAAAAATTAATGAACAAAGTCTTGAAACCACCTACCAACTACATAGCAACTTACCTAGGCGATGATGTTCTACACTTTGAATCACATCTAGTTAAGGTACAACTTGTACAAAACTCCCTGCAAAATGCTGGATAAATTATGATTGCATTAAAGAGTATGTTAGGTAAAATACTTCAGGTATGTCATAAAAGATGAATTGTTAAGCCCCAACATGAGAAGTTCAAGTTGTGTAAAACTGGCCTATTCCAGAAACTAAGAAGCACTTGATGTTTTTTGGATTATCAGGGTGTTACTGAAAACCTGAACCCTATTTTGTAATGATAACATGGCCTTTCTCATACCTGACTAAGGGCACAAATATGCCTCAGAATGACAGTAGAAGTAGATACAGCTTTGAAACAGTTAAAAGAAATATTATATTTAGAGCCTTTGTTAGTATATCTTGACCATGGGTTCTGGAACCATAGAGCCAGGGGGAGGGGGAGCCCCTCACTTTTACAGCTGCAAGACCTGTCGGGCAAAATTAATGAAGTGGAGTTTTCACGCTAATGTGGATTCGCACTCAGAAGTTAAACTAACTAAACTATCTGTTCTTGTTCTCTTATTGCTCTGTATTACAGGACTTATGCTGCCACTATTCTGTTGGTGCTGCCAGAGGCAGAGTCATGCCGGTAAGGAGAGTTTTGTTCTTTTATATGAAGGAGTTATGCTGCTCGTGTGTGTGTGTGTGTGTGTGTGTGTGTGTGTGTGTGTGTGTGTGTGTGTGTGTGTGTGTGTGTGTGTGTGTGTGTGTGTGTAAAATGCCCCATTTAGGTATACCTGGTGGTTAGTGTTACTTGGGCTCAAATAAGAGCCTGAATTCTCTACCCATACCACCACTTGTGATTCAGGGATTTGAGTCCATAGCACTCAACTCTCCAGATCTTCACAGAAAATTTGGCTCATACTTTTGGTCTGTTCCTTTTAACATTTGTGGTTTTCTGGCAGATCAGTGAGAAGTGAATTCACTTAATAATGATAGCCCTTTAAGTTTCAGTCTTCCTATCTTTCAGAAAACACATGGTAACACAACACCCTTTATTTTAGTGACTTGTTAAGATTATACAGGCAATACTTAAAATGTTTCCCTAGTTTTGGGCCTTTGCCCCCCCAAAATAAGTTTTGGCTTTTTCCAGATACCTTGTGCTGCTAAGTTGAGAGATTAATTGAGTGTCAAGTGGATTTTACAAGCAGCTGAGAGCTTCAGGGGAATATAACATTAGTGCTACTTATGCTAAGTTGTTTGCATTGTTAGCTGCACAGCAGGTAGTATACTTGCTTTTGATGCAGAAGGCTGTGGGTTCTACTCCCACAGTATGCAGATGGATCACTGATACTGTACTGTGTTGTACTTTAAAGGGAGTGGATGCTGCAGTCCTATGAATGTCCTCCTTTGGAAAAGTTACCTAGTAACTATGTTTCTGTTATCAGTTACTAGCTTATCATTTTGTTAATGTAGTGTAAGCAATGTATTTTTCAAGGCAACAGGCACTTTATTTGTTGTTGAAACAATGAAATATAAAGTTATTTGCTAGCAGCAACTTGTTCATTAGTTACAGATTCCTTTAATGTGGAATTATTTAGATGACTTACTTCTGCAGAGATTTTTCATATTTACTGATATTGGTGGATTGTAATGACAGAAGTTTGAGTGGCCTTTTATGGTTGAAATTTTCAGAAATGGGTAATTTAATCATGTATTGTACTGGTGCTGTATTATACAAAGAATATAATTTAATACAATCAGAAAGGTGAATTAAAGAATGCATACATGTATGCTTGCTCACAGGATGCAAGAGATCAAAAGAGGGGAAGAGACCAGTCACCAAAGGAGTCTCCCCTGGGTTCGGTGCTGAGACTTTTTCTATTTGGCATATACATCTCAAAAGTAGAAGGGAATACAAAAGAGCTTTGACCAACTAAGTCTGAGATGAATGCAAGCTAGAAACAGTTATTGAATTCCCAAATGACTTAGCCATCATACAGGAAGGCTTTTCCCAAACAATAACTGGTGCCAGAATCATGAATTGAAACTAAACTCCAAGAAATACATTATCGTATCCTTTGGGAAGTCATCTACTCCAGGTAACTGCCAAATTCACAATGCCCCCTGAGAAATGACCCATTTATTTTGCATTTGGAAACTTGTGTGTACAGTGACCTAACTTTTGACCAACATGTGCCCCAAGTCATAGGAAAGTCTTTCTATATTGTACAGCTTATAAACAAATTGATTTTGACTAGATCTAGAGATGTTGTTGTCCCCCTTTACAAAGCTCTCATTAGGTCAATCATTTTGTATAATGCCCACTTTGGCATGTATCTGTCCAGACCTATGCAGCAAATGGAATACCCACAGAAATACCTTACTAAAAGGATACAAATCCTAAACAAATGGTCTTGCATGGACCACCTCATAGATGTATCACTATACTCAGTATCCTACAGAGTGCTTAGAGGTAACATGTCTGGCATACAAGACATCCTCCAACCTAATACAGATGGACCTACTGAACATCAGCCATCAGAATTACTCAGTCCAGGTATCTGAGTGTTGTGGAGAAATGGATATATATATCACAAAGGTTACCACGGTTCCAGAACAGATTATCCATTCAAGTAAAACAAAGCTCATCCCTGTCCACATTCAAATACAACTTGGATCTAAGGATGGGTAATATAAAATGTACTCCAGGATTGCCCCTCATGCCACTAATGGATAGAGGCAGTTTCTAAATGCTGCATCCTGTACATGGGTCCCCTCAAATTATCTATAGTATGATCGCATTTATTCTCACTAGGGCAAATATACAATTATAGGTTCATAGGTAGGTAGTAGGCTATCTGCCTGAGTGCATTTATAAGCCTCGCCAGAGTGTGTCGGCTTTCGCTGCCCCATTGATTAATTAACTGATCCTCTGTCAAGCAGAGCCAATGAAGTGATCCCAGGGGTGTATTTTCTGTTACCCATTCATTCGTCAAGGTTTCTCTTGAAGAGTGTTAGTGAGGGGCTCGGTCTGATGTAATTTGGAATTTTGTTCTAAAGCATGGGGAGTCTCTGTGACAGGAATCTATCCCTCCAGCATGTTCTATTTATTGTTGTGGCGAGGTGTAGCTCACTAGAGCGCGTGGCTCGCAATGACTTGGATTTCTTTAGGTGGAGCATGTCCATCAATTCTGAGTTGGACATGGCTTTGTATGTCAGGCAGAGATCACCTCTGAGTAAGCAATATGCCACTGAGTACAGCCGGAGCTTTTCAGTTGGGCTGCATATGACATATGTTTGAGACCAGTAATCCTCTTGGTGAGGTACTTTTGTGGTCTTTCCAGCTGTTGGAAGTGTCTTGTGAGGTACATCCCAAATGGGGCATTGTACTCTATGATGGGTCTAATGAGTGACGAGTAGAGGGGCACAATAACCTCTTTATTTCTGGATGTGAACCCTTTAGTAATTAGATGGGCCACATAGAAGGATTTCCTAACTACATTGGCAATATGATTGTCAAAGGAGAGATTACTATCTACCTGGGTCCCCAGACCGCTTATTACCTCTTCTGCATTAAGGGAGTTGCCACCTATGAGGTAATTCGTGGGTGTTTTGTTTTTCCTAAATGGGATGACTATGCATTTTTTGGCATTTAGCTTGAGGCCATAACTTTGACACCAGGTGTCCATCTCAGTAAGGCCCTTTTGGAGGATGTCCGTGTCAGCTGGAGAGTCAATTATGGCTCCAAGTTTGCAGTCATCAGCAAACTTGGTTAGCCATAGTCCTCCTGTGTTTGCCTGTACTTCTGAGAAGTATATGTCAAACAGTAGGGGTCCCAGGACCGAGCCTTGCGGGACACCACTTGTGACTGGTTTAGAGTCGGACCCGGAGCTCACTATTCTTACCATGTGAGTTCTGTCTGTAAGCCAGTTGGCAACTCATCTCATGACATAGGGGTTTATGTTCAGGCTGGTGAGTTCTTCTGTAATACCCGAATGGGGAATGGTGTCAAAAGCCTTAGCGAGGTCAAGGTAGGCTGTGTGAACCACCTTTCCCTAGTTTATGGCCTTGGTGACTGTCTCGAAGAAGTCAACCAGGTTTAGTAGGCATGATCTGCCCTTAACAAAGCCAAACTGGGTCGGGTCAAGTATTTGGAGGTTCCCAATGTCTTTGTTAATGAGTTCCATGATGATGCGCTCCATAGCCTTGCAGACCAGGCTAGTCAGGCTTATGGGGCGATAGTTACCAGGGTCAGTTGTGGCCCCTTCTTTACGAAGAGGAATAACCATTGCTGTGTGCCATTCTATGGGCATGTAGCCTGTGGAGAAGCTGAGGTTGAGCAGCGTGTTTAGATGGGGGGGTTAGTTCGTTCTGTAGTTCATGCAAGACGCAGCCTGGGACACCAGATGGTCCCATTGACGCTGTGTTTTTGGCTTTTGAAAGGGCTGTTTTCACCTGTGCATCTGTAATTTTTGGGACACTACACTTTTCCAGTATTGTTGTGGGCCCTTTTGGAGGTGAGAGGGGGGTGAGGTTTGCAATGAATCTATCTGCCAGGATGTTGGCAATATCAGTAGGCTCAGTATATTTTGTGCTGTTTTGCACTAGTTCAGTGCATATCTGCAAGTTGCCACTTAGATTCTTAACATAGCTAAAGAAGGCTTTGTGGTTATCTTTTGAATTCTTGGCTATTTTTCTTTTGAAGTTAGCCTTGGATGATTTCATGAGGGACCTCGTTTTCTTACTGATACTGATCAGGGATGTCTTTTCTTCTTTGGATTTGCTTTTTTCTGAACTAGTTTCCTCCTTCTATTGTATAGCCTGTTTATTGCAGGGGTCCACCAAACTGGTTTTCTTCTCCTAGAGGAGTGAGTCTTGGTTTTGCTAGGGATGGCATGATCCATGCATCCTTGTAGGTGCTCATAGAGTGCATTTGTAAAGGTTTCTGCATCTTGGGCAGCGTTATCCTTTAGCGTGGTGGCTGTGAAACTTACCACTTCTGTCTTAAGTAAGGTGACATTTGCTTTAGAAAAGTTTTTACTGTGATTTCCTAAGATGGGGTTGGTGGTGGGGTGTGGACATCCAGAGTGATTAGTTTATGGTCTGATCTAACCAGTGAAGGGTTGACCTCTGGTGTGGAACACCTGTCGCCCATGTTGGTGATGATCAGGTCCAATATGTTTTCACCTCTGGCAGGGGAGTTTACCAGCTGATCCAGGGTATTTGAGTTGATGAGTTCCAGGAAGCACTGGGCCTGGGAATTTGTCCTTGAGTAGTTTTCCCAGTGAATGGTAGGATAATTGAAATCACCCAATATCGGGGTGTTTGGTAGGACCTTCATGTTTTCCAGTGTCTCCAGCAAGGTGGAGTGGTGGTCCTGGGTCATGCAGGGTGATCTGTAGCAGGCCACAATTTGCATTGCAGATTTGCCCGATGTTAGTTGCACATGGATGATCTCAGAGGTATCATGCTGTGCCACTAACCTGAAGGTGTAGGTATCCTTGATGAATATGGATACACCCCCTCCTTTTGTGTTTCGGTCCATGTTCTGTAGCTGAAATGTGTGGTATGAGTTGTTGCCTGGTAGTGCTGGGGTGCTCTCTGGAGCCTTGAACCAGGTTATCAGCCATGGGATAGGTAAGACCAATCAGGAAATGTTAATTCAAGCATCAAAAGGGAAACTGGCTAAGCTTAAAATGTCTTCCAAGTGAACCTATGTTGTGGTAGTAAATAGATTTAAAAAATTGCCCTTTTTAGATCACTAAGTGCCCCTCTCACCCTCTGACCCCCCCCCAGCCTTCAACAGCTTCCAGCACCTCCAATCTTGATTTCATAAACTATTTACAGTCAATACAGATGCATCACAGGTGATTTTTCTATGGACAAGAGCATCCAGTCTGTTTCTTTACACAAAACTGAAATGAAGCAGAGGTTAGATATTCTGTGATCAAAAATGAATACATAGCCATCAAGTGGACATGTGATTTCTTAGTGTACTATCAGTTGGTGACAGAATTCACTACAGTAATAGGCCATGCTCCCATATTATAACAGAATTAGAAGCTAAACTTCTGTAGATGGGCCTTGTCTTTGTAGCCATTTAAGGTCAAAATCCAAAACAGACCAGTTTGAACACTCATGTGGCCTGTCTTGAGTATTCAGTCCTTCCAATAGACATGAAACAGATATTTCAAGCCCGAGGAGGTGGTCAACTGTAGCATAGCGTGATGATTTTCTCCATTTGGAAGAATATAAAGGACCAACAAATGTGTAAAAAAATTTAGTAAATAATGTCTATAGCAGAGTTAGGAGGAGCTCATTTCAAACCAATAATGGCTATAGCAATGTTACACAGAATTCATTGCAAACAGAAATAATTTTACTTAAATCAGTACTGTTTTGTTGTTCTTGTTTTAAAAAAAAATAGAAAGATAACCTGACAGCATTATAGGTTCATAGGTGTATACAAGACTAATGATCACTGGGGCCTTTATAAGCCTAGCAACGCATCCCAAATGTATCCTGCAAGTTTATGTGCTTTTTAAGTTCAGTTAAAGCAGGTTTGTTAACTGAGCTAGTGAATGAAATATAAAAAGTGCTATGAAAGACAAACCAGGAAGTATTTTCTTTTTGTGGAAGGCAGCACTTCCTGGGATTCAGAAGCATGATCTCTGAGATGGAGATAATCCTTCTGTAGGTGCTGATCTGGGTGCGATGTGGCTAAGAGCTCATTATTAATTAATGATGTAAAAACTCATTGCTGATTGCCACAGCCAATCACTAATCTCACTCACGCCTAGATCAGGACCTGTGAACTGGGATATAAAACTGTAATAGTGGCCACTAAGACAAATAAGCAGAAGTGCTGAGCCTAGATGATGCACACAGCCAGCATGGGCACATACGCCAAGTTGCGGTAATACAAGAAAAGCAGACTGCTAGGTTAAAGAGGCCACCACACTGCTGAAATTTGTATTTTGACCAAATGAAAGGGTGAAAATTGAAGTACAGGACAGCAGGAAAAAATGAACAACAAGCAGAAGAAATTGCATGAGGAAAGGGATAAGGTAAGAATGGGGTGAGGGAGGGTGAGGGTAACGTTTTTTGTGGAACAAGTGCCGCTTTCTTTTCTTCTGAAGAGGGAAAGCAGAGAAAGGATGCAAAAGGAGATGAAGGTATTGTTTGAGGTTGGAGGGAAGGAACCAGAAGCAAAAACACAACCACATAACAGAGATAAAAGACTAACAGAGGAGGTGCTAACATACTGAAGGAGGGGGAGGGGTTGGACAGTGAAGGTTGAGACATCATGCAAACAAAGGGAAGATGCTGGTGATGGGTAGGACTAAGCAATAAACAGGGGAGGGAAATAACACAAATAGTAGTGCTACATAAAGAGGAGGCACAGGGTGGGTATAGTCCCCTAAATTGTACTGCCCACAAGATCTCCATGGGGAGGTCAGAATGCACCTTGTCCATCTTCCCCACTGGATCCTGCCAGAGGTGTGTAGGCATTTCTGGGCAGGCATTCAATTTGACTAGATACAAGGCTGGGGAGGGGTGCAACTCTATTCATTGCAATAGCAGCCTTTCAAGCTACCTGATGTAGATATATTTCTATCAGACCACCAGATCTCCCCCCCTCCTCTGCCAGCTCCCCATGTGTGTCAAATTCATCACCCCTGGCAGAGCCACTAATAGGAATGATGGCACTTCTAGCTGGTGAAGCACTAGCAGTGCCAGAAGAGATGAACATGTCACTCTCCTCCCCTGTAGCTACTAGGGTGGCAGATTTAGATGTTTCCATAGAGATGCTAGGGCTGGCTGGGCTTACTGAGGGATGGCGGTACCAGAACTAGCCATTGGCACTACTGTGCCAGCTGCTGTACAGCGCTGCAAATTAAAGCGAATGGAGTAACATAAATATAACAAAATAAGCAAAATGCAAAGGATAGTGACAAAGGCAGGGAGGGGAGAGAGATAAATAGTTGCAAAAGTAGTTTACTGTACAAGACATCGATATGAATAATGACCTCATACAAGTATAACTACAGCTGCAAAACATTATAAATTGAATGACAGCATATCTGTCTGATCTGTGAAGAATGCAAAAGTGTATCTGATATCTTAACAAGGTTGGACAGATTTTGAAGATATGTTATTTGTGCTGCCTATCACCTATGCCTATGTATTAGTGCTACTGTACCTACAAAGTGACAGGGTGTCATGCAGAGACACTGACCACACAACTGTTTGGACTTACCATTTACTGTAAAATGGAATGATCATGCACACTGCCTGTCAATCATGCACACTGCCTGTCAATCATGCACACTGCCTGTCATACACAGACTGATATATAAACCTCAGTATCAATACCTATATATCTATGCAGGCCCATAATTGATTAACTAGAGCTGGCAAGTATACAGGCTGCTAGCACAGATGTAATGTCCTGAGAAATGTTTTTAAACCGATTGAATGACAATCATGAAAGTAAAGCCTTACGCACTCCTGTGCCTGGGGTCATTCAGTCCTCCTCCTTAAAAATATAAAAATATTCTCCTCTACAGCCTTCTGACCTGTAGAAAGAGAGCAAAAAGGTTATATGTCTACAATATCTATCTATGAAAGAAACCAATTATCTCTGCAGACTGGATAGGTAATTATAATACATCATAAGTGCCTTTAGTCTGATCTCTTCTCTTCGGCCAAGGAAGTCAGGATGGTACCTTTGTAGGTCATTCTAGTGGTGTGTGCACTTCTCATCAGAGTGACATATGGTGGTGGCATTGGTAACAGCCCTGCCAAGGCACTGTCAGGCATACACCTTATACTGGGGACCATTTTAGTAGCTGGTGCTTGTGGTGGTTCCTATGTATTAAATAAACAAAAGTTTCAGATTGCAGGATCAGCCTGCCAGAAACAGTACCACTAGAAGCCATGGCCATGCCTGCCAGAAACAGTACTGCTAGAAGCCATGGCCATGCCTGCCAGAAACAGTACCGCTAGAAGCCATGGCCATGCCTGCCAGAAACAGTACCACTAGAAGCCATGGCCATGCCTGCCAGAAACAGTACCACCAGAAGCCATGGCCATGCCTGCCAGAAACAGTACCGCTAGAAGCCATGGCCATGCCTGCCAGAAACAGTACTGCTAGAAGCCATGGCCATGCCTGCCAGAAACAGTACCGCTAGAAGCCATGGCCATTCCTGCCAGAAACAGTACTGCTAGAAGCCATGGCCATGCCTGCCAGAAACAGTACTGCTAGAAGCCATGGCCATGCTGGGGGCCTCATTCCAGAGAATAATGACTGTCAGCTCATTGTCAAGCCTATTGTTTTTGTTTTTTCAGCTGCAGGACAAAATAGGGCATCTCAATAGTGTGACGTCTGGTGGGATGTGACAAAGGCAGTGCTAAAAATATTGAAGCGCTAGTGTTGTATGGACCATCTGTTTTACTTTTTTTTTGTTTTCTCTTACTTACCATACACTTTCTCTGCTCTTATTAGGAGATACTCCCATAACTGTGCTCTCCCCTTACACCAGTGGAAGCAGTGAATCCCAAGCCAAGTCTGGTCCCTGAGAACCCTTAGCCATTTGGTGGAAGACTGAACCCTCTGGTCTGCTGCCTGCCCTTTAACAGTGAATGTATGTGTACTAGTTTTGGCCTAGTGTTTTAATTGTCTCTGTATCTTGGTCTCACACTCTGGTTCCCCTTCGTACATCACCCCTCCTGTCTCCCAAGCACCCTCTAGTCTATACCTCTCTATTTCCCCCTGACTGTCACCCTAACACTTCCTACTCCCTTTAACTGACTGTTCTACCACTTTTCTTCAATTTACACATGAATTTAATATGGATGAAATACATTTTTTGGATCTAACTATTAAGAAGGATTATACAAACAAAATACTTGTATCTAGTATATACAGAAAAGCATGTTTTTCGAACTCTTACCTCCACTATTATAGTAATCATCCCCCATTACAGAAGAGAAACATGATTAAGGGACAAATGGTCAGAGTGGCCCGGATGACTACAAGATACAGTGATTTGATTACTGAATTAGATTATGTACATAAATTATTCTTAGAGAGGGGCTACCCTGAATCCATTATTATCCCCTTAAAACAGGAGGTTATTAAGGGATGGGGGACTAAATATATCCCTTTACTTAATACGGAGGTTAGGATTGATTACAATACTCCAGAAGTTAATTTAAACTCTAATATTCAAGTAGTTTCCAACAAGTTTCTAGATACACCTTTTTTTGTTACAGCATATAATGCCAATACTAATTTAATAAGAAAAGCCATCAACAAGACATGGGACATTTTTAAAAGTATGCCTAACACCTTAGGTATATTTGACAGGCACTTATGCTACAGTTTTAGAAGGGGGCCAAACCTCAAAACTATTTACTATTTTTGAGATGAATAATTAAGAGATGGACATTAAGAAAAAAGGTACATTCCGATGTGGGAGATGCCCCAATGTACATTTATTGCCAATACAGAGGAAATATTACTACCCACTATTTCAATTACACTAAGAGGGAAACATTATTGTACATGTTACACTAGTGGAGTAGTATATCTGGCCTACTGTACTTTATGTTGGGGTTATTATGTGGGCAAGACAGAAAGACATCTACATCAGGGAATTTATGAACATATGTATGACGTCAATAGGAAGAAGGAAACCAATGCCCTATACCGGCACACACAAATTTGCAAGGAGGCAAATTTTAAATTTTGGATCCTGGAAAAGTTGCCCAAAGACAACAGAGGAGGGGATTGGGAAAATCAGCTTAGTTATAGGGAACTTATCTGGCAATTGAGGCAGGACTCCAACACACCCCCAGGATTGAATGACCATGTATCACTTTTACCGGCCCTAAAACTAAAAGCCAACAAAATTAAAAGAAAAAGCATAAGATAAAACAACTAAAGGAGAGTTTCTTTAACAAAACAACAGTGAATATTATTTACCACTGTTTTTAATTTAATTTTTACCCATGTAATATAACAATTTAATGTGTAATATTCAACACCAACACTATATATATATATATATATATATATATATATATATATATATATATATAGACTTTCATGTATACAAAATAAATATCATTTACAGATACATACACACTCAATAAATCAAACTGACTGTTTTGTTTTATACACAATTCATAAGGCATCGCTTTTTAACCTCAATTTTACATTTTTTTGTTTAATAAAGTCCTTTTGAGGACATTAAGTGGTTTTTAGCATATATATTTTTCTTGTTGTTGGATTATTTATCTTAAACACCTGGCACATGTATTGAACTATTTGTATTGAATTATTTAAATTGATTTATTATTGGTTATTTATGCTGCCTTTTATACAAATATATTACATGTATACATTTGCTGAATGGACAAAATTATTACAGTTATTGCACTATGTTTCTTTAAATGTATGTTCTTGAAATTAAGGATTTAATTGAGTCAATTAACTTCATGGTATATATGTGAGTTTGTAACAATGGCAGTTTATTCTAATGAAGTTTCGGTTTTGTGGAAATGAAAGCGCTTAATAAATTCTTTGTACTTCGCCATTAAATTCTTTGGTGGTTCGAACATTATTTGCACTGAAGAGTCTGCTTAACATCTGTTTATCTGCTTCAAGTGTTTTGTGGGACGGCCTTCATTGGTTCCTGTGCAACGGAGATACATTGTTGTTTTTTTGACTGCCATTGTACAAAGTCGGTGTACCATCCCTGACAATACTATTCTTGTACCTCTAGCTGTGCTATCCCTCCACTCATCTACCCAAACCTGTACACCCCTCCATATAGAACATCTTAGTCATTGAAAAATTTCTCTCTCAAGATGCTTTTACCTCTTCTAATTGCCCTTCTACCTCTTTCCTGCTAACACCTGTAAAATACTCCTCTTTCCTCTCTTTTCTAACTGAGCTGTAATTTCAATCACAACTTACCTTATTGGTTGCTTTTTTGTTTTCATCTCACAGTGCTGTACAAGTGGAATAGGCCAGCCCACTCCATTCCTTTACACTTTTCCTATTCCCACCCATCCCCATATCAATTACATTTATAGTTAACCAAATCCCAGCCATAATCCATCTACCAATCAACATAAGCTGCAATCAGGAAACCCAACCCACCTCCCTCAATATATCCAATTAACTATCTCCCCAATCAACTGTGTTACACTCTTTTTGTACTAGCTAGTCTTCCTTTCTCCAATAGTACTCTTTCCCCCTCTCCATAGCTTTTACTGATACCTTTGCAATTATCTCAAGTTTATAATGTCACTACTTAATATTCCTACATTACTCCTTCCTCTTTCCATGTTTATTTTCCTCCTTCTACACCTCACACCATTTCATCTAACTCACACATATTTTACAATCAATTCTATCATGTCTATCCAATCCCCCAATCACATATATTACTCCAAAATATCTTCTAGCCTCTACTCTGCTAATACGTTGCTACTCCTCAAATCCGCAATTGTTTCACAGACAAAGAACATACTATGTACAACTCTCCTCACTACACAGTATATCTCTATTCACAAACTGCTGTCAACATAGTATCACCACTCTACCCCAATGTGGGGACATCCACCCAAACCCCGGAACTACTTCACCTGTCTCTCACCCCCCAATCCTGACAAATCCCTAAAACTCACTACCATTAACCTACAAAGTATTAGAAACAAGATTCCAGAATTCCAAGCCTGGATATCCCACTCTAAACCCGATATAATTACTGTAACCGAGACATGGTAAAAGACTCTGAATTCCTCTCTCCGGGTTTCTACAGACCCCACAAGAAAGGGGGAGGAGTTGCACTTCTGTACCCTAACACTTTTACCATCATTGTATACTTAAACTCTATTCCCCAATTCTCTGCAGCTGAACTCATCGTAGCACACCTAAAATTGAATGAATTCAAATGTCTCTGCTTGAAAGTCATATATATCCCACCAGGAAATGATATTCCTATATTAGAAGAAATCTTAGCCTGGACATTAAACAATATCCACAATGAAACAATAATCCCAGGTGATGTTAACATAAACTGGCTGGATCATATTGCCCCCTCTCCAAATTTATCCATCAGTCTCTATAACTTCACCCAACTTATTACTAGTGTAACCTGGCCCAGGAAAAACAACAACAATGGCTCCATTCTTGACTGGATTTTAGTATCTGACACCCTCAAAAATTTCTTCTGTAGGAACTCTTCCCTGCTGTATCAGTGGCCATTATCCTGCCTACATAGCCTGAAATGCCTACACAACTCTACGCCAACATCAATACAGACCCACCAGAAATCTAGTTAACTTCAACGCAATAACCTTTAATGAAACTCTGAGTAAAATTAATTGGAGCATTCTAAAATCTTTACCCCCTGATGAGGCTGATAAATTTTTCAGTTCAACATTCCTAAGCACACTCAATAGAATGACCCGTCTCCAAACAAGAGAATAAAAACAAATCATGCAATCTGGCTATCTAGAGATACCAAAAAATCTTATGAATATCAGAAATAGAACATGGAAAGAAATGGCAAAAAAAAAATCCCATCGATTTCCAGTTATTCAAACAGCTCCACAATCAGGTAAAATGGCTAGTCATTAAAGAAAACAACAATACTACACCTGTCTCTAAAATGATCGTAACCACAACAACAAAAAAAAAAACATTTTGGAACTTGGTCTCTCTGCTACTAAATCCTGGCACCCAGAATAATCCTTCCCCAAATCCTGACAAAAGTCCAGCAGAAATAGCTTCACTTTTCAATTCTTATTCTATAGAGACTATATCCAAACTCACTGCCACCTTTCCTCAAACTAGCCACAAGTACAACCCAATGCCACCTGATTACTGTTCAACAAATTCTTCTCCTCAGCCTTTCTCCTTTTCTCCTATTCCTACTTCCACTATAACCAAGCTCCTGCTAAAGCTCAAACCTGCTAGTACTGCCCCAGACAATTTATTCCCGAATGTTTACAAATTTCAGCCAGATCCATCAGCTATCCCATTGGTATTCTCATAAACAGATCTATCCAAGAATCTTATGTACCCTCCATCTGGAAAAAAGCCCACATAATTCCCTTACCCAAAGTGGCAACGATACAGAAATCCCTAATTTCCACCTTATAGCTATACTATCTCCCACCTCTAAAATAATGGAAAACCCAACTAATGAACTATCTACTGCAAAACCAACTCCTTTCCACCACTCAGCATGGCTTTCAACCTGGACACAGTACCAAAACTGCTGCCCTATCCTTCTTGTACACTGTTAACCACAATCATAATGACAGTAAATGTGTCTCTAGTCTTTTCCTCGATCTCTCTAGGGCCTTTGACACAATCTTCCATTCTCTCCTCCTCTCTAAGCTCTCACATCTAGGCATGTCCACTCCTGTCCTTGACTGGTTTACCATCTACCTTACAAACAGATAGCAGTCTGCTAACTGGCTACACTCCCTCTCACCTTTTCTCACTACTTCCACCGCAGTTCCCCAGGGGTCCATCTTAGGACATCTTCTTTTCAGCATTTTCAATCACGACTTTCACTCGTCTCTCACACGTGGATCTGTAGTACAATATGCAGATGATTCTACAATTATCTGCTCCGGCACCTCAGAAACAGAACTTATGACCATGACCCAAAATGATTTCTCCACTACAGAAAGTTGGATGACCAATAATCATCTTGCCCTTAACACCAATAAAAACAAACTCCTGCTTTTTACACCTAAAAAAAAACACTCTTAATAAATTAGAATTTATCATTTATTCTTCTAACAAAACTGCTATAGAAGTAGTTCCCCATACCAAACTACTCGACATTACTATAAATGATAATTTAACATTTAACCAACACATCCACAACAACATTAAAAAAACTTATCAAATGCGTATTCACTGTAGAAAACAGTGCAATAGAGTTATGTCATACTTTAAGACATTCAATGGACAAAGAGAATACAATTAATATTTTTACATACATGTTATGCTTATGCCATGCAAAACTAGGGATGCTCCCTCACCTCTATTTTCATTGACTGATCTGTCCTATCCCCTCATCTTCACAATTAAAATTATTTAAAATGGGTCCATGTAAGACCATCAAATGGCAAAATTGTCGAACTTATCATCTCGTCGACAATGCAGGCCATCAAACTGTTCTGACTGATATCATATTAAGGGGGATTAGAAAGGAAATTTGCCATTTTCCCCACTGTAATACGATATTGGAATTGGTATATATAATTAGTGGGGAAGGGGGACTTTGATGCCTACATTGTGGATGGAATGACATTCAACAATGTGGCCATTTGACAGTCTGACATAGACCAATTCCAAACAATAAGTAACATACACAAATAACCAAATATATTGCAACATAAACCCCTATTGCAGAGGTATAATACATTTGAAGTGTAGTACAGTGTGCTCTTAACTCTTTATGTGGTGTAACAAGTTAATGATCTGCGGCTTGTTTAAGTCTCCTGCTGTCTCAGCTGTAGGTAGTTTTTACCTGTCCTGTTTTGTTTTGGACAGGGTTGGTGCTTTTATACTGGAGGCATGATAAAGCTGTGTGGAGAGTTTTGCAATGACTTAAATTTCCAGTGTCAGACTATATATGGATTATGATGAGTTGGTGGATTCATCTAACTATTTTATTTACAAAATGTATACCCAAAAAATTGTGTCAAAGGTTTGCATGCCCCAGAAACTCCAAAGCAAGAAAAAAATAAATGAAAAATAAAAAGGTCTTCATAGTGAAGCTGCTGCACTCAAAACCTTAATCCATTCTTCAGAGCTTTCCTCTCATAAAAAAGTACAAATAGTATCAAACACCATGTGTCAGGGTGCATCCTATCAAACACCATGAGTCAGGGTGCATCCTCTCAAACACCGTGAGTCAGGGTCCATCCTATCAAACACCGTGAGTCAGGGTCCATCCTATCAAACACCATGAGTCAGGGTCCATCCTATCAAACACCGTGAGTCAGGGTCCATCCTATCAAACACTGAGTCAGGGTCCATCCTATCAAACACCGTGAGTCAGGGTCCATCCTATCAAACACTATGAGTCAGGGTCCATCCTATCAAACACCATGAGTCAGGGTGCATCCTATCAAACACCGTGAGTCAGGGTCCATCCTATCAAACACCGTGAGTCAGGCTGCTTCCTATCAAACACCGTGAGTCAGGGTCCATCCTATCAAACACCGTGAGTCAGGGTGCATCCTATCAAACACTGTGAGTCAGGGTCCATCCTATCAAACACTGTGAGTCAGGGCCCATCCTATCAAACACCGTGAATCAGGGTCCATCCTATCAAAAACCATGAGTCAGGGTGCATCCTATCAAACACCGTGAGTCAGGGTCCATCCTATCAAACACCATGAGTCACAGTCCATCCTATCAAACAACGTGAGTCAGGGTCCATCCTATCAAACACCATGAGTCAGGGTCCATCCTATCAAACACCATGAGTCAGGGTGCATCCTATCAAACACCGTGAGTCAGGGTCCATCCTATCAAACACCATGAGTCAGGGTCCAACCTATCAAATACCATGAGTCAGGGTGTATCCTATCAAACACTGTGAGTCAGGGTCTATCCTATCAAACATTGTGAGTCAGGGTGCATCCTATCAAACACCATGAGTCAAGGCGCATCCTATCAAACACCGTGAGTCAGGGTCCATCCTATCAAACACCATGAGTCACAGTCCATCCTATCAAACACCGTGAGTCAGGGTCCATCCTATCAAACACTGTGAGTCAGGGTCCATCCTATCAAACACCATGAGTCAGGGTGCATCCTATCAAACACCGTGAGTCAGGGTCCATCCTATCAAACACTGTGAGTCAGGGTGCATCCTATCAAACACCGTGAGTCAGGGTCCATCCTATCAAACACCGTGAGTCAGGGTCCATCCTATCAAATACCGTGAATCAGGGTCCATCCTATCAAACACCGTGAGTCAGGGTCCATCCTATCAAACACCGTGAGTCCAGGTCCATCCTATCAAACACCATGAGTCAGGGTGCATCCTATCAAACACCATGAGTCAGGGTGAATAATACCAAACACCGTGACTCAGGGTCCATCCTATCAAACACCGTGAGTCAGGGTACATCCTATCCAGCATTTTACTCCTTGCCACTAATAAGAGAAATTCACAAAATGTAGCAAACTGCCAGAAGTATAACCATTAGAAGGACTGTTAAGGAGCATCAAACATTATAGTATCACTACTATGCTGCCCCCCTTAGAGCTAAGTCTTAAACAATCACAGGCTCCTACAAATGGTTAGGTAATCCTATTCAGATCTATGTTTAGCTTATGCAAATGAAGTGCAGAGACCATTTCAAAGTTAAGTTCAAGATCCTTTATACTTTGTGATGGCTGAACACTTTTGTAAGAAAACTTTGGTCAGCAGAGTATGGTAATAAGGTCCACTGTTACCTAACAGTCCATTTCAGGACTACCATTTTGGTTAAAAAAATACAGGAGACTTCTACAGAACAAACACAAGTAGACATAATCAACTGATTTAAATGAACACCTCTATTAATAACATGATAAAAAAACAGACTATTAATTAAAATTCAAGATAAGGCATCCATGGTGTGATAAAATAAGCTGTCACAACAACTGTATGATCATGCACACAACATTCAAGTAAATGCTAACTCCATTGTGTTATGCAATGACTTCCATGATATATACAGATCACTAAAAATCATATTTTGTTATTTGACCAGAGATGTTGGTTATGATAGTTAGTTAGAAAAACATAATTAGCATTGGTAGGTCTGTCTGGTTATAGGGCACATTTTTGAGCTCAATGGATATTTCAGCATTAAGTGTGCCAAAACTGAAACACTTGAAACAAAATACATTTTCTTTTCAACTACACACTTTAAAATGTATACAGAAGCGCATGTATAATATAGCTACTGTGTATAAAACTGTTAGTAGTACTTTAATTTTGAAGAAATTCTTTAGTGCACCTTTTTGAAGCTCTTATTTGGTATTATCCAATTTGAACTGAATTGAAGAATACATATTATGATTCTGAACTAAGATGGTAGACTGCTAGCTGCTTCAGATGGGCACTTTTCAGACAAAGAAGTATTTTTGTAAGAATGTTCTACTGTAGAGAACAAAACTATACTTTTTTGGATAAAAAGAACTCTCTCAGATAAAGGATATTTCCTTCTTGGATCCTCAAAAAACAAACAAATAAATAAATAACTAAAAGAATAATAAAAAAAAAAATGTTTATTTTTCTTGGCAATCCAATACAGTAACATTGCATATATCAACAAAATGATCCACTCTAATACTGTATATCAAGAAAAGAATATGAAGAAAGAACTCTTAACATTGATCTTAAAATCTAAGTAATGTTTTTGAAGATGGAAAAGTTAGGCAACAAGACTGTAAGGATTGTCAGAAACATATACTCTTTTTTTTCCATAATAAATCTTTATTATATTATTTTCAAACACAAGTAAGATCAAAAATAACATATATTCACAAATCAAACATTAACTAATATCACTAATATACAACACTCTATATACAATATTTACAAGAATGCTTCCATGTAATACATTTAAATATAAAAAAGCATAAGAGTAAATGCAAGTAATAGACAGTTGATTACTAAATTCTCTCCACACACATAAATAATTATTAATATTTCCAAGTTGAAAATACTATGCTAGTATAATATTAAAAATCTGTTCCCAAATTTTTGGATTATTAACATTTTTATTTTGTGGGTTTAATAGTAATTTATGAGCCAATATATGTTTTGTTGCTAGAACTCTAAAGTTCTGCCATGAAGTTTTAGATGGGTCTAACCAATTTGAAGCTATATAAAGCTTCATTAATAGAAAAATATTAATATATATAATAATTTGTGATTTAGGGATCTCTTTCGGGGGAATATGCAGAATCATACATTTCCATGATAACGTTGTACTTTGGTAACCCACCTTCTGAAGATGACTCTTAAGGGAATTCCAAAGTTTGAAAATACATTTACAACTCCAGAACATATGAAGAAGATCAGCTGGTTGATTCTTACAATATGGACAAGTTGGTGAATTTTTGGGATTAAATTTATGCAGGGTAAGGCGTGTATAATATGCATTGTTCCAAATCATCAACTGGGTATATATTAATTTTTGAAGAGAAGTAGATTTGATGGTCAAGTCAATTGCTTTTAACATATTACTTCTATCTGTCAGTAAAATTTTCTCTTCCCAGTAGTTTGATAACAAAATTTTATCATGAAATTGAAATTCTTTAATTAATTGATTTGCTGTCATGATATATTTAAGATCCTGTTGGAGAGCTTGCCACAACAAAGAGCATCTATTAATAACCTCTTCTTCCAGTTTAAAACTTTTAAAATAGCTTATAGTGAGTTCTCTAATTTGTCTCAGAATAACCAGATAATTTTTAGGTAAGTTAAGTTCTTGTCTTATTTGGTTGGCCGAACTGTCAAGATGTTTATATATATATCAATCAAAGTTAGATTAACTATCAATGGAAACTTGTTGAGATCAATTAGTTGATTATTCAATTTTAAATTAGGATTCTTATGAAAGGGTTGAAAAACCATCATATGTTGAACCAAATCTAATGAATGAAATAAGTTATGTAAAGAAAATATGTTTGTTTTGATGTGCTCAATAATCCCATAGAATTTCAACGTATCCTTACCTAAAAAAAGTATTGCTTTAGGATTGATATTTAACTTTAGAATATATTTATAATTCAGAACTACCCAAAGTGGTGTCCACTTAGTATTATTTATATCATAATTGGCAATTCTTAAAATTCTATTAGAATTTATAATTAAATAATACATTTCAAAATTAGGTAATTCAAGTCCTCCTCTATTTTTTGGGGTCATTAATTTATCATAAGATATCCTGGTTTTCTTTGGTTCCCAAATGAATTTAGCCAATTCTTTATGAATCTTTTTAAAAAACGTCTTCGAAAGTAATAAATTGGCTGACCTAAAAATATACAATAATCATGGTAATATGTTCATTTTGATAACTGAAACTTTTGCTAACATTGGCAGTCGAGAAACATATACTCTTAACGATGTAGTTTAGCAGCAAATAGCAAGTAAGTGATATTAAAGGACCTTTAAATGACCATGAGGAAAGACTAAATGAAGAGTAGTCAGATGCTGAATTTCCTTCAAAGCAGAATATTTAGCTCTTAGAACAAAAATGGATAACCTAGAAATTAGGGAGAGAATAAACAATCTGAGAATATATGGAGTCCCAGAGAGTATGGAAGGCAGAACCATCATTCACTTTCTTACTTCATGGATTTCAAAAAATCTTAATTTGTCTGAGGTTATATTTGATGGGATTGAATGAGTTTATAGAGCCTTCTACACCATCTAACAAAAAAGGACCCCTTCCAAGATCAATTATTGTTAAACTCATCTCAAATATGACAAGGACTTAATCTTGAAAACTGCATAGGCAAACTCCATCCTAGAGTAGAAGGCAATATAATCAGGTTTGACAATGACTCTCAATCACAGTTAAATAAAAAATAAAGTATGTCTTCCTTTCATAAAAAAAGAACTAAAGAAGAATAACTGCAACGTGCATTTATTATTTCTGAAAGGAATAAGGATCTTCTTACAACATGGACTGAAATCTTCAACTCCCTGAAAGAATCCATCTCCTTTGTACATTTTATCATTTCCAGAGTCCATGGACTGGCTTGGACTGAGCTTTAAGCTTCAAGCTGAAAGAACTAATTAGGAAAAATTTAACTTTTTCTAAAATAAAATAAATACCCAGCTTCACAATACTCAGTCAACTTCTGAGAAGAAATAAAGTCATGTTTTCTTACTCTTATAGCAAACAAGTCAAAATAAATTTCATAGGAGTTATGAAAAATTAAGAAACCTAAACAATAATTGTAAAAGAGTTGAAGCTAATAAGTAACTGTATTTATCATCTGCCATCTTATAAATTTTAATAATACAAATATTCATTTGATTTATTTTTGACTTCTTAGATTAGTATAAGCATATTATTTAATATTCTGTCACTTCAGTACATATTTACTACTATATGATTTATATTTATTCATTGGATTATTTTGTGATTTTTTTTGTTTTGTTTTGTCATTTTTTGTGAATCCGATTCATTTGATTTGCCTCATTAATTTTAGTTCATTACTTTGATTTTTCTTTTAATAAACTATAAGGCAGGTCCTTTGCATTTGACTTCTATTATTTACTACTTCATTATGTCCCAAGCCAGTGTCAGGCTTAAAAAAAAACTCTGCCTGACTGTACTCTGTTTCTCTCATCCACAGGCATCCTTCAGTAGTGTGCACAACTTCCCTTAACAACACCGAAAACTCCAAGAAAAAAAAAAACTGAAGCAGCTGGCTGCATACAAGAACATGGACACCAGAACCCCACACAAACCAGGAAAAAGCTACTGCAAGTCCTACTTTTATCAACAGACAGTGGACAGTTCCCTTAACCACATTCAAAAGTCCAAAAAAAAAAAACAGAAGCAACTGCCCGCATACAAGAACACAGATACTGGAACCCTGTACAACCTAATAAAAAGCTATTGCAAGTTCTACTTTTATCAACAGACTGTGAGGAGTGTAGGTATAATATAATCTTCTCTCTCTGATATTCACATTGGTTCTTCTACTGTGCACACTACTGAGCCCCTCTTTTCTCCTGTTTATTGTAACAAAAATATAGTTTTTCAAAGCTTTACATTTATTTTATATCCTACCTCCCTGATACTCTACTAAATCTGCTTTTAAGTTCACATAGATAAAAAGATGCCTTTAAGTACTGACCTGAGCTAGCTTGATGACTGTTTTTTTCATCTCCCAGCTTTCTCCAAGTCTTGGTTGATAGCCCACCCCCCCTTGTTTCCCTAGCATAATCCAACTGTAAGTGTCCTAATCCTGCCAATCATGTTTTCCCCTCCTCTTCCTCGTGTGATTTTACTTATTCCTTCCCTAAGCTGCGGCACCATTTTTAAATACTAAAACCCTCTGCCTGACTACATTCTGTTTCTCTCTGTCTCATGGGCATCCTTCAGTAGTGTGTATGATGTAAGTACAATTTCTGTTGTAGAAGATTCAGTGGCATCTAATTCTGATTAATTTATTTTAACAGGTTCTGTACTGGTATGCTAGTACTTCTGTTATGCAACTGCTTAAGTGTATAACGCCATCCGTACAATATCTATGCTGTCTCTGTCATTTCCTATTTAGTGTGCAGTTGTAGTTTTAATTAATTTAAGGAAGTAATGACCTTTTACTGGTAAACATGCTGTATTTTACTGTTTACAATTTGTAAATGGGCTGTTTCAGCTTGACTTAGTCTGATTTTGCTAAATAGATTACTAGAACACATTGCTGTTATTGCTTTTAAATTGGAAATGAGGGCTCTCATTGTTTTTGGCCTCCATGTTGTTTAGTTAATCAGCATGCTGTTTCAGCCTGTGTTAGTCAGATATTACTATTTAGCTTATCTGAATGCCTGTTTTGTTACTGCATTATGTGGAAACTGAGTGACTTTACTGTAATTTTATGTCCTACCACCATGCTGCCCATTTCTGTCGGCATGCATTACTAAGTAGCAACAAATAGATGGAAAAGCTTAATGCCAATTAATTACTCTGCATTTTGGGAAATTAAGGTGGCAGTAGACTGAATTTCATATTATTGAACAGAGTGACTTTATTATTAATTATCCCTGCTTGTTCCTTAACTTATTTATTTGATTAAGTACTGCTTAGCTAAACTATTTAAATGATGGTATTGCATTTTCCCTCTCTTATTTCCAACTCTCTTCTTTTTACTTCACCTACCCACTTTTCTGGCTTCACACTAAAATCTTTCTCTCTCTTTCCTTACAATCCCTTAACCACATTCAAAAGTCCAACAAGAAATCCCTAAAGCAACTGCCTGCATACAAAAACACAGATACTGGAGCCCTGTACAAACCATTAAAAAACTACTGAAAATCCTAATTTTATCATCAGACTGTGAGCAGTGTAGGTCTAATACAATATTCTCTCTATGATGCTCCCATTGGTTCTTCTGCTTTGCACGCTACTGGATGCCTCAATCCCCCCCCCCTTTGCTCCCATTTATTGTAACAGAAATATAGAGTTTTCCAAAGCTTTACATTTATTTTATATTCGAACTCCCTGATACTCTACTAAATCTGATTTTGAGTTCATGTAGATAAAAAGACGCCTTTAGGTACAGACCTGGGCCTGGTGGCTGATTGTTTTTCTCATCTCACAGATTTTTCCAAGACCTGGTTCAACCCACTCTGTTTGATCTCACTCCTTTTGGGCTCACTCTGCTCCCCTACCCTACCCCCATTCCCAACCCCCCCATTCTCATCAAACTTATGCACTCACTTTAATTAACGACGCCTCCATAACCACTCAACTTCTTCCTTCCAGCCAATCCTAGCTAACCAATCTCTGAAAACCTCTTCCTCCACCCTGTTACTCTAATTAACTCTAATTAACTACCCTCACTTCTTTCACTCAGCATACAATATGTTACTCACCCTACATAACTCCCTCCTTTTACTCACTCTTTCCTACTCCACCTCCTATCACTCCCAGTACCACTACTCCCATTCTTCTCCTACTATCTCCCTTTATCACTACAATCCACTAACCTCTATAAGCTTCTCAATAGCTCCCTCACTGTTTACTTACTTTCAAACTTTCTTATATACATTTAAAATACTTCTCATTCCCTCCCCCCCACAAAACCTAAACCTAAACTTCACTTCTACAGCCCCCTTACTGCAGCATACAACCTTCTCTTCCAAGCCTTCTGCTGGCTGCCGATATTCACCACAACCCTGCTCCACCCACCAACCCAAAAGGAAGTAAAGATACTCACCCCTCTAACACTTCCTCTACATTATCTGACCATTCTCTCTCCATGCCCCCCATATGCCCTATCCTGTCTCCTCAACTTCACACCCCAAAACCTTGAAAATACTCTCCCTCAATATTCAAAACATTGCTATCAAAGTTACTTCTTTTCATGCCCTTATCCCTCTTTACAATCCTGACATTCTCACCATCTCAGAAACCTGGTTGCAACCCCATATTACAGACTCTGAAATCCTTCCCCCATGTACATCCTCCATCTCAATCAACACAAGAATCAAGATGGTGGGGTAGCTATCATACACCTTGAAAACTGTCTCTCTATCCTGTACCTATATCTCCTCCCAATTTCCATCCAGCTGAAATTCTTATTGCTAACTGTAAACTAAATAATTACAAAAACCTAGCCATAGTAGCAATTTACATCTCACCTGGCAAAAATATCCCAACCCTCAAACACTTTTTCTCCTGGACATCTCAAAACATCTCTTATGAGACTATCATCCTAGGTTATGTCTATATTGACTGGAGCTTGCTTAATTCCTACTCTCCTAATACTAGCATTGATCTCTTCGGATTCTTATAATTCATCACCTCTCCCACCTGTATCAATAAATACACAAATAAAGGCACTACCCTTGATTGGATACTCACCTCCATCCCAAATCTGTATCACAATGCCACCACTCTGTCTGACTCCCTCAGTAACCATCTCCCTATCCTCGTGTTGCGACACTCACCTCATCTGCTAAAACTTCACCAATACAAAGACAGATGTAATTTCTCTCATTTTTGCCCAGATACCTTCAATAATCTTCTCTCCTCTATCAACTGGTACTTTCTTTATGCTCTCCCTCTCAGTGAGGCTGTCTCCAAATTTAATGATACCTTTCTGAATATCCTAAACTCCTTAGCCCCCATTAGAAAAATAAGAACAAAAACAACTTTTGCTCCAAGGTTAACCATATCCACCTATAAACTAATGCTTAAATGAGACAGTGCCTGGAAAACCTGAAAAAAAACCCCTCCCATCACAATTTCCAAACATTTAAAGAACTTAAGGACATAACCAAGAAACAAGTCGATCTGGACAAAAAAAAAACCAATACTATCAAGAAACACTAGATAACCTCAACTCCAACCTGAAAAAGTTTTGGAATAATATCAGCAAACTGCTACATCCATGCAATCCTTCTAGTCCAAGCCCTTGTACCAACATTTCACCAACAGACACTGCCACCTTTCTTAATTCTTTCTTCATTGACTCTATAAAAATAAAGTTAACTAAACTTGACAAGACCACCCTCTCCTCTTCTGATTCCCTTCCCTCTACCAATTCCACCCAGTTCTGTCTTAAACCTGCCCCTACTGCATATATCAAATATCTTCTTACCAAACTGAAAACCTGCTCCCCCTCTGCTGACAACTTACTTCCTCTATTCCTTAAACTTGCAGCTAACTCTATTTTACATCCAGTCTCCATATTAGTCAACAGGTCAATTCAAGAGAACACAGTCCCTGACATCTGGAAAAATCCTTTGTCATACTCCTCCACAAAGGTGGCAATTCAACTGAACCCACCAGCTACAGACCTATCACCATACTAATCCCCTTATCTAAAATTCTAGAAAAATGTATTCATGACCAGCTTCTCAAACACATTATACAAAACAACCCGTTAACTCCCACCCAACACAATTTCCATCCTCACCACAGCACCTCTACCACTCTCATTTCATTTACACAGACTATCACCAAAGCATGGGACAATAACAAACTAGTCACATGCTTCTTCCTTGACGTATCTAAAGCCTTCAACACCATTTTCCATACCCTACTTCTCTCAAAACTTTCTTCCCTTAACCTCTTCAACTATACTATTGTTCTCCAGTTACCTCTCCAAAAGATTCCAGTCCATCAAATGGCATTCCACCTCCTTTCTCTTTCTCCCAGTCCAAACAGGTGTCCCCCAAGGACCCATCCTTGGACCTCTCATTTTTAATATCTTTGCAAATAACCTACACACTTCCTGTCCAAACTCCTCATTAATGCAAGATGGAGACAACTCCACTATTATCTCATGCTCTAATAACCTTCCCCACCTTCTTGCTCTTACTCAAGATTCATTCCTTTCAGTCAGAAAATGATTGACCAGTAATCAACTACTTCTCAATCCTAAAAAAAGCAAAACTTCTAATCTTCCTTCTCAAATCACTCAAGCAACACAAAAATGCCTTCACAGTATCTTCTCTTAATAATACACTTATCTCTATTGAACCACATACTAAAGTCCTGGATGTAATCATAGATATCATACTAAAGTTTGACATACATATTCAGCAATCCATCAAATAGACCAACTGAAAACTTGGTCTCTTAAACAGACATAAACAATACCTCACTATTAATGCTAAATGTTCTCTAGCACAGACTTTCCTTCCCCCAACCTTTCTTTATGCAGCCGTTATTCTCATCAATATTCAATCCAATCTATTAGCTAAACTTCCAAACCACCTAGTACAAAATATCCAGATTCGCTGCCAACCTCCCCTATCATTCTCACCACTGCATAGCTTTAAAAACCCTACAATGGATTGAACTCCATAATAAACTCCTTCATCCCCAACTCTACCTCACACATGCTATCTTAAATCAATCCTCCCACTGTCCTGCCCACAATTTATTTGATTTACTTATTTACGTTTGTTGATCAAGTTAGTCCAACTGAACTAAGTGGCTCATTTGCAGCTGAGACCTGGGAAGAAAAGCGCCAACAGTGAAATACAGCATTTTTTTAAGACAAAAACAATCATTATTATTAAATGCAACATATTCTAGCAATGAGATGTTATAATTAAAAACCAGAGTAAAAACAAAACATAGCAAATAGAGAAACAAAAAGAAATACATATGTACATATATACATAGCTGCAGAGTTGTGAAAAATATATTCTTGACAGCTTGGCTTGGAGATTTGACAGAGGTGAAAAGTGGAGGAAGGGATGAGAAGAAGAGTAATTCCTAATGGAGGTAGAAAGTGCAAGCTAAAGATGACAATTTATAAAAAAAAGCTCATAAAAGGTGGGGGGTAGTGGGATTATGTTGGAAGAGAGTGTGTGTTAGAGGGGAGGTGTTGAATAGGGATAAAAGTATCCAATGGAAACAATTTAAGGAGGATGAGTGCAGTGGCTGGACCAGTGAGTTTGTAGACATTTTCTGGTGGCTGTTTTGAATTTTTTTGGGTGCACGAGGGATCTAATTTCAAGGGGGAGTTTGTTCCAAGATATGGCAGGGTTGTGACTAAGAGGTTGCAGCCAGTTTTGGTCTTGGGTTTATATATCTGTAGCAGATCTTGATGAGAGCTGTGTAGACACCTTGTTGGGGAGCATTTAGAGATTATAGGAGTGAGGCTAGGACAGAAAGAGTGTTGATATAAAATTGAGTGGATTATCTGTAGTTGAGAGATGAGAAGCTGGTGGGGTAATTCTAGCCAGTCTAAGAGTCTTAGGGAGATACAGTGATGTGACATGTGAGGTTGATGAACAGCGAACCTAGCCACCTTGTTGCAGGTTGATTCAAGTTTAGCTAAGAGAGAGGAATTTAGATTAGTAACAATGTGACAGCTATACAAAACAGTAGGAAGGAGGTAAGCATGTGACAGAGTTAAGTTAGCTTTGTTAGTTAAGAATTTTTTGTTGCAGTAAAGGAGTCCAAGGTTTTGGTGTGTTTTTTAATACAGTTTAAATCAAATTTGAGTTGGTCATCGGTAGTGACTCCTAGGACTTGTGTGCTAGATTTGACTGAGATTGATGTGTTGTTGAGGGACAGTATAGAAAAAGATGTTTTGAGATGGGTAAGGTTTTTGGGGAGAAAGAGTAAGAGTTTTGTTTTCTTGGGGATGAGAATTAGTTTGTTATCACAGAGCCAGGATTCAACTGAGTTGAAGGATGATTGGGTGGCAGAGTTTAGGTCTGAGGGAATATCAGAAATAGTGATGACAGTTGAGTCATCTGCATATTGTATAAGAGATGACTGGGGACAGGAGGTATGTAGTATATTAGTGAAATTATTGAAGAGAAGTGGGCCAAGGATAGATCCTTGTGGGGCATCCATTTTTACTGGGAGGGGAGGAGATAGAGCTGAGAGCCATTTAACAGATTGTAGACAATCAGAGAGATAACTAGAAAGCCAGGAAATTGCTGAGGGAGAGAAGTTAAGGTTTGATAGTTTACTCAGAAGAGAGTGGGAGACTGTATCAAAGATCTTGAAGAGGTCCAAGAACAGGCAGGAGACCAGTTTATTGTTATCCCTAGCAAGGGAAATGGTGTTTACAAAAGAAATCAGTGCAGTTGTGGTACTATGTTTGGGGTGAAAGCCATGTTGGGTAGGTGTGAGTAGGTTTTCCTGAAGTAGGTATTGCATAGTGTGTTTGTGGATAGATTTTTCCAATATTTTTGAGACAGGAGACAGGATTGCGATTGGTCTAAAATTTGTGATGTCAGTGGAGTTACCTCCTTTATGTATAGGCAAAGTTTCGAACTTTTTTCATATGGAGGGGACATATAATTCTGAGATGGAGTGATTCATTAGGATGGATACAGGGAGAGCAAGGGGTTCAGCAGCAATCTGGAGGAAATAGGAGGGTAGATTGTCAGCAGAAGGGGAGCAAGGTTTAAGTTTTGAGAGTAAGGATCTTATATAGTTAGTAGATACTGTTATGAGGGTGAAGAAGTTTGAGCGATAGGGTGGAGAAGTAGAATTGGAGATGCTGTTAGCATTATTTGTAGAAGGGGAGGAATCAAATATCTTAGATATAGATTTGATAAAGTGAGTGTAGAATAGGTTAGCAGTTTCTTCAGGTGAGTTGTTAGGGCAGGGGTTGGGGGAGGAAGGGTTACCTTGATGCAGAATGTGATTTATGGAGTTCCAGAATTTTTTGGGGTCAGACCTTTGGGTGGAGGGGAGGTTGGTATAGAAGTTCTTTTTGTCTTTAATAATAAGTTTTTTTTACCTGGTTTCTTAGTTCTTTATAGTTTTGTAAATGAATGGGGAGTTTGTTTTTTTTCCACAGTTTCCACATTCTGTGTTGATTTTTATAAGGGTACTGGTAGGATTTGTTAACCAAGGTGATATATTAGATTTGATCCTAACTGACGGAGATCATCTCTTCCTACTCTCCTAAGTGTAATCTTCGCAGTGCAGACCTTTACCTCTTAGACATCTACAAACCTAATAAAAATATTGGCAAACATTTATACAGCCACACCATCAGCATTGCCTGAAACAAAATGCCCTTTCTCTAAGAACAAATGCCAACTTCCTTAACTTCAAAAAACTTCTAAAGGGCCAGTTTACTAAATCCTGGACCTGTCCTTGTCTCACTCCCACCTAAACTACTCCGTGTCCTTTTCCCCTCCCCGTCTCAGCTCTCACACTTTACTACAACTACTCATTTAATAGCCATGTGATAGTCTACCAACCTTGGATTTATTTCTGATGGTAATAGTTAGAATTTAGCTTTTCATACTATATTTTATATACTTAATATGTACCATGGCTCTTTAAACCCTCAATATTACTCCTGTATTCTAACATGTTCACGTATAAGTTGTACTCTGTTTCTCTGGTGTATATACATATGCATGTTAAAATTGTATGATGTTTTGTTTTAATATTTGTGTATCTGTGGAGCTTTTCTCTTCGGGTCTCCGCTGAAAATGGATTCTGCAGCCCAGTTGGACTAACAAGGTTCACAAAGGTCAAATAAAGATAATAAGTACATTTACCTGATTGAGCATTTAAAGGACCTTTGCATTCCATGACATGTAGTGTAACATTGGACTACATGTATGCATTCATATAATGGCAGCTACTTTACTTCATATAGTTGTTTGCGCCTTATCTCTTAATTAGAAGAACGAGGGATTAAGCAGATTTCATTTTCATAAATAATTAGATTATTAAGATGAAATTTTGCATATATCTTAAGGCGTAGGTGATCAATCTGCTTGTATGCTGGGGGTTGCTTTGTTTTCATTCTTCTCCAGGCTAGTGGCTCACTTCATGTGTTTGTTAGTTTTAGCACATATTGTTGGTTACAGTTTTATTGTGCTCCTAACTGGAAAAGATTTTTCTTTTTGAAGAAAACTTTTCCAGTAAAGTATATGCTGTGTATTAACACTAGTAAATGAGATACCTGGCATCTGCAACAAGTACAGTATAATGCAAACTAACTAAACATTTGATGCATATAGTGTTTAATTGTAACAGTACACTCAGTTTATTTATTTATTGAATTATAACATAATTTTCTGAGGTCATCATTTATTAGACATGTATGCAATGACATTGAACTTCCTAATGAAGGTCTGAATATTCCCCATAGCATAAACTTTCAAAAGTATTACCATATAGCTTGGTTAAACATATCATCATCATTATCATCATCACCATCTGGGTAAACATATGTGGACATAATATAAACTCCAGATCAGTTAGTATTGAACTCTTGGAATGAGGGAAAGACTTTGATCTACCAGCTACATGGCATTAGTTTAACCTCCAACTGTTTTGATTTATGTTGATTCCTTAATCTATTAAGCTACAATGTGGATTCTGATGCCAACCGTTTCTCTCTGATTATAACATCTAATAACAGTGTTGTATATTTTATAAGCTTCTTTTTGTTATGTAATATTGTCCATGACAAACATGATGCCTACATAATAATTATTCTGGCATTTACATAAAGTAGATAATGGTTTGACTCAGCTTTACATTAAAGATTTTGAGAAGCAACATAACATTTGTTTTGGTTTGGCACGTCTATAACATTAAATATTCAAAGGAGGATAGCCCAGCATCATGAGATAAAAGAAACAAATGTATTTCAGTTTAAGGCATTTCTAGCATAGCCAGTGTGACACCCATGCACTGGCCAAGTAATCAAGGAGCCTCAATCCTCGCCACTTGCACCAGTGAGGGGCATGCACATTTGGAGGATAACAAGTACACATGCAATAAAGTACAATTTTCCTTAAGAACACACTGAGATCACAGTCGGTTTGGGGCTGGGTTCTCCCTTTCTCTCCAGATCCCCAATAAGACTCCCCACTGGTACAGCTATAGGGTCCAGATCTTATCCTAGTGGTCAAGCTAAAACCTCCAGCACCCTCTCTGTCCAACCAGTGCTTCATGTCCCTGCCCAAGTAGCTGACAGATACATACTTTAAGATATAAGTTATATACAAACACACAGACACTCCTGGTGAAGGCTGGCACAGGTTCTCCAGCTATGCCCCCTTCACTACAGACTGTAAGGTAGTACTGACTGCCACCATCCACTAATATCAGCTACTGAAAGACCCTTCCCAAAGGGTGACCAATTTCACTGTGTAATGTTACTGTTATCCAAATAGTAAGTGTGACTGAGCAGCAAGACTATTGGAGTGGCTTGGACAGTATCACCAAATACATGCAAGTATTCTAGAATTTATATTATCTCTACACAAAACAGCCACAGTTGAAAGGATTACAAACATTTAATAATAAATAATAAAAACACAAGACAAATCTCATTAATTTAACACAGTGCTAATCAGGAGTTCATAAATCACAGAAACATTAAAACAATATTGTAGGATAGTCTGACATAAATATAGAAAACAGCTAGACTAATCTAGTTAAATTTCTATCTAACTCTAAGAGAAACTGTGTCCTAAACAACTTTATTACAAGGCAAAGTGCTGGTGAGTTGCTGTCAGCTTCAGACAAAATCCAAAATGCTCAATCTTTCTCTCTGAGAAAGTCTTAAATTGATGATACTCAGTACTGCTGAGTCATTTCACATTACATCACTTTCATCAGCTCTCCTCTAGTTCACAGGCCAACAGAACTCAAAATTTACATTTCTCTATATACTGCTTCTGGCCAGGAAGCTACAGCAATACAAGACACTTTTACATGTGAAATCTAGCAATTATCTTAACTATCCTGTCTCCAAGGTTGAGATCAAACACAGTTGTAATTCTTTACTTAACAGCTTTCTTCCAGTAGGGTGCACTGTGGTTACATTTTTTAAGTTCAGCATATAACACATTTTTCTTACATTTAGTTTTCTTTACATTTGTAAAACAAGCCTGTGGATTATATTAATATTTACAATGACATATAATTATCTACAAAATTCTAGCTAGCTAGGCTGTCAGCCTTCACAGCCAGTATATTTGAATCTTTCTTTCATTATATGTATATGTGTTTATATATGGAGAAAGACTGGGTCATAATATGTAATATATGGAGAAAGACTGAGTCATAATATGTACTTGTTTAAAATGAAATAAATCTATATATCCTTACATTGGGAAAGAGAAGACAAAAAGAGATGCAACTGACTAGAATGAAAATAAGACTGAGCTTATCGAAGGAAGGACACTGAGGAAACTCAGAGCTATAATATATAACATTAAGTATCCTTTTTTTTTGTTTATTTTGTTCTTTATTTCTTTGTTATTTATAGCACTTTGTGTACTGTGTATTTTTCTAGCTAGTTTCACTGTGTGTGAGGTATTAACTGGAAATTGTCCACTTTTATTAAGCATCTGTTGGGTTGTTTGTTTCTGATAACTTGTTGCAGTTAAACTCTTTTTTCTAGAGGCTCCTTTAGCTGTTTAAAACTTTCATTTAAAGGCTCACTGCTGCTTTTCAGCTATGAGAAACATTTCTGCAGTTTGTTCTAAGTAGTGAGGATATTTGTAGCATTTCCATATTGAGGCTTGTATTTGGGCCTAGTGTTTGTGGAGGCTGTGTGTCTGAGCACATATTCAGGGACATCTTGGTTTAGCCAAAGCCATCAGGCATTTCAGTGAGAGAGAATTGTTTGAAGTCATTGGCTGACTGAAGTCACCTGGACTACAGCTTAGACTAAGCACCTCGCTGGTTCTTTTGAGATTTCTTTCTTAAAAGCTGTCTCAGGTTTCAACTTTCCATTACCTAAGAAGTTCAGTTGTGAGTGTTCTGCCATTTCACACTGAGCTTATCGAAGGAAGTACACTGAGGAAACTCAGAGCTATAATATATAACATTAAGTATCCTGTTTTTTGTTTACTTTGTTCTTTATTTCTTTGTTATTTATAGCACTTTGTGTACTGTGTATTTTTCTAGCTAGTTTCACTGCGTGTGAGGTATTAACTGAAAATTGTCCACTTTTATTAAGCATCTGTTGGGTTGTTTGTTTCTGATAACTTGTTGCAGTTAAACTCTTTTTTCTAGAGGGTCCTTTAGCTGTTTAAAACTTTCATTTAAAGGCTCACTGCTGCTTTTCAGCTGTGAGAAACATTTCTGCAGTTTGTTTCCCACCCTCCCTGCCTGTTGGTATAGTGTTTTTATAGTTGGTGGCTTTGCAGTTGCCCGCCCCGAGTGTAAATTTGATCTGGGACCCTCCTCCCAGTCTAGTGTCATTACCTCATTCTACCCAGTACAGGGAGAACATTTGAGAAGGCCAATCAGCTTAGTTTCTGCTACTCCTTTCTCTCTTTCCTTTCTCTCTTTCCACTTAAAAAAAAAACAAAACAAAACAAAAAAATGTATCTGCTTTTACTGTATTTGTGTTTCTTCCTACTTTATTTTGCTTTTGCATCATCTTAAAAGTACTCAATTGTATTTATTACTGCTTGGTGTAACTCATTCTAAGCCTTTTAGTTTAAGCACTTGGGCTTCAGACCAATTGTTTTACATTAAGAAGGTTTGTGGTCTGCACTGTAGTGGCAGAACAGATAGCTTACATCCTTCAAAGTTGGGAACTGCTGATTGAGGACTCAGTGTCTGTTATTCTAAAAGTATATTAATTCTGGTTTAAGCACTTGGGCTTCAGGCCAGTTATTTTACATTAAGAGAGTTCGTGGTCTACACTCTTGTGGGAGGAGAGGCTGGACTCTGCCCTTCTGAGCTGGGAATTTCTGGTTAAAGGCATATAGTGCCTGTATATTTGAACTGCTTCTTACTGAAATTGGTACACCTTGTTTGCTGTAGCATAGACTAGATCCAGGCCTGCTGAATCTAGCTTGGTTTGTATAACTTGAGCACTAATCCAGGCATTCTTTAAAGTATTCAATTGTATTTATTACTGCTTGGTAGTAACTTGATTAAAGTGTAGCTATAATTCTAAGTCTTTTGGATTAAGCACTCGGGCTTCAGACCAGTTGTTTTACATTAGGAAGGTTTGTGGCCTGCACTGTGGTGGCAGGACAGGTAGCTTACATCCTTCTAAGTTGGGAACTGCTGATTGAGGGCTCAGTGTCTGTTATTCTAAAAGTGTATTAGTTCTGGTTTAAGCACTTGGGCTTCAGGCCGGTTATTTTACATTAAGAAGGTTTGTGGTCTGCACTCTTGTGGGAGGCTAGACTCTGCCCTTCTGAGCTGGGAATTTCTGGTTAAAGGCTTATAGTGCCTGCATATTTGAACTGTTTCTTACTGAAATTGGTACACCTTGTTTGCTGTAGCATAGACTAGATCCAGGCCTGCTGAATCTAGCTTTGTTTGTATGCTTGTTGTTTGTTTGCTTGTTATTTCCCTGAAACACTAATTCCACCTAAAATGCGGCTTTTCAGTGCTTCTGTGGATTCCTAGTGATATCTGCATTGCTTACTGTACTTATTTCCTTGTTTCACTTGAAAGAAAGTTACTGTTTGTCATTTGTGCATTTAAGTTACCTGTAACACATTGCATTTAAGTTACCTGGCACTTGCTCACTAAGTCAGCACTAAAAATTTAAAAGCACTACACCCTCACAAACTCCCCATGAGTACCTTGTTCCCCATTGGCCCTTTTTTTCAATTATAAAGGAATTCTCAATACTATTCTAGCATGTCAAAAGGTCAGTTGTCAATCTCCTCTCTGGTCAAGCTGGTGAATCTGGGAATCTTGAGGCAATGTTACAACTGCCTCATGTACACAGACAACCCTCTCCTCCTCCCAACAAATTCCAGCACATGTGAGACATGCAACCATATAGCCAAACTGGAGGCTAAGCTCTCTTAACTCAGTACTGGCATAACCAGTCAGGAGAAGGAAACCACACTCACTACAATTCCAGTCTCACATAGACCTACCACGACAGCAAACCAAACACATAAATACACAAAAACATACTCGGAGGCTCTAAATAAAAATCTGCCTAAGCAGCAGAGACCTCCAAAGCAGACACCCAAGCAACCACTACCCCAAAACAAAACACGTGCAACACATAGCTCACAAAGCCAGTGTGCTGAACAGTCACAGCCCTTAAGGCTAAACAACACACCTGATACACTTGTAATAGGTGACTCTATCATCAGGCACACTGATGTCCCGCTCACCAGGCTGAACAAGGAGAAGGTCATGGTGAGCTGCCTGTCAGGCGCTAGGATCCGCCACATAACACACACACTCAGGTCACTCCAAGGCAAGTAGAAATATGACTCCATGCTGGTGTGAATGACCTGAGATGTACCTCCCTGGACTACATGAAAAGAGACATAGAGGTATCACAAGGGATAAGAAACTAAGAGTAATGCTACTCAACGCCAGAAGTCTAAACCTCAAGATGCACACACTCGAAACTCTCCTTAGCATGGAGAACATCGATATCTGTGCAGTAACAGAAACCTGGTTCAAGGCTCCCGAGAGCACCCCGGCACTACCAGGTTATACCTCATACCATGCTTTTCGTCCCCAAAACTTGGACCGAACCACAAAAGGAGGGGGAGTATCAATATTCGTCAAATATACCCACACCTCCAGGTTGGTGGCACAGCACGAAGCATCAGAGAATATCCATGTGCAACTAACAGTGGGTAAAACTGCCTTCCAGTTTATAGCCTGCTACAGACCACCCTCCCAAACCCAGGAACCCCACTCGGCCTTCCTGAGAACACTGGAAAATATGAAGGTCTCGCCAAACACCATTATATTGGACGACTTCAACTACCCAAACATAGACTGGGAGCATTACTCTAGCTCCAACACCCTAGCCCAAAGGTTCCTTCGTTTATAAACTCAAATGCTATGGAACAACTTATTACCACTCCCACAAGAGGGTAGAACATACTGGACCTGATCATCGCCAACATGGGGACTCTATGCTCCAGACCAGAAGTGTATCCCTCACTGGTAAGATCAGACCATAAACTAATCTCACTGGATATTCACATCCCGACCCCACCCCCTGCCCAGAAAACCACAGTGAAAAACTTCTCTAAAGCAAATTTCACACTCCTCAAAACCGAGGTGGAATCCTTCAAAGCCCCCGGGCCTGTGGAAAATACGGCCCAGACCGCAGAATCCTTTTTAAATGCATTCTATGAACACCTTCAGGAATGCATGGATCATGCAATCCCAAATAAAACCAAGACCCAATCCTCCAAAGGCAGACGTCCTGTCTGGTGGACCCCAGCCATAAACAAACTATACAATAGAAGGAGGAAGCTACTACATGATAGAGCAAAATCCCAAAAAGGGAAGGCATCTCTGATCAGTATTAGCAAAAAACTATGGGCACTTATACAATCGTCTAAGGCAAGCTTCGAGAGAAAAATTGCACAGGACACTAAGGATAATCGCAAGGCTTTCTTTAGTCATGTTAGGAACCTGGGTGGGAATTCCCAGATATGCTCAGAATTAGTCCAAAATTACAAAAAATACACCGAACCCACAGACATTGCCAACATCCTAGCTGACAGGTTCAGCGCAAACTTCTCCCCCCCTCCCCACCAAAAGGGTGAATATCTATCCCAGCAGACTGCTGCCCCCCTGACATCTCGGATGCTCAGGTAAGAGCCGCCCTCTCCAAAGCAAAAAATACAGCATCAATGGGACCAGACAGTGTCCCGGGCTGCGTCTTACATGAACTCCAAGAAGAGCTAAACCCAAACATAAAACTACTGTTCAATCTCAGCCTTACTACAGGATATGTACCCAAAGAGTGGTGTACTGCAACAGTGGTCCCTCTCCACAAAGATGGTGCCTCAACGGATCCTGGAAGCTATCATCCCATAAACCTGACTAGCTTGGTCTGCAAAGCTATGGAAAGGATCATCATGGACCTCATAAATAAAGATATTGGGGACCTACAGACACTGGATCCTACCCAGTTCGGCTTTGTTAAGGACAGATCCTGCCTCTTAAACCTGGTCGATTTCTTTGAAACAGTCACCAAGGCCATTGACGAGGGGAAGGTGGTCCACACAGCCTACCTGGACCTCGCAAAAGCCTTCGATACAATACCCCACTCGGGCATTATAGATAAGCTCACCAGCTTAAGTATAAGCCCCTATGCCACTAGATGGGTTGCAAACTGGCTCAAGGACAGAACCCACATGGTTAGAATTGCTGGAGCCATGTCAGACTCCAAACCAGTTACAAGTGTCGTCCCACAAGGCTCAGTCCTGGGACCTCTCTTGTTCGGTATATATTTCTCGGAGGTACAGGAAAACACGGAAGGACTGTGGCTGACCAAGTTCGCAGATGACTGCAAACTGGGTGCCATAATCGACTCTCCAGCTGACACAAGCATCCTCCAAAAGGGCCTCATAGAAACAGACAACTGGTGCCAGAGCCATGGCCTCAAGCTAAACACCAAAAAGTGTATAGTCATCCCCTTTGGCTAAAACAAAGTGCCCACAAATTACCACATAGGTGGTAATCCATTAAGTACAGAAGAAGTAATTAGGGACCTGGGGAGCCAAGTTGATAGCAATCTCTCATTTGACAACCACGTGGCCAAAGTGGTTAGAAAAACATTTTATATAGCCCACCTAATCATGAAGGGATTCACATCTAGATCAGGGGAGGTCATCGTGCCTCTTTACTCATCCCTCATCAGGCCCATAATTGAGTACAATGCCCCTTTTGGGATGTACCTTACCAGACACCTGCAGCAACTGGAAAGACCCCAAAAGTACCTCACCAAGAGGATCAAAGGGCTCAAACAGATGCCATATGCTGCCCGGTTAAAGAAACTCCAGCTCTACTCAGTGGCATACCGCCTGCTCAGAGGCGATCTGTGCCTGACGTATAAAGCCATGTCCACCCTGGAATGAATGGACATGCTGCACCTCAGAAAATCCAAATCCCATCAAGCTACTCGCTTGAGAGACTTGAACCTCAGCACTGAAATAAATAGGACATGCTGGAGGGACAGCTTCATAACCCAGAGGCTCCCTTCACTCTGGAATAAAATCCCAGTCCAGGTTAGGCAGAGTCCCTCATTGACTCTCTTCAAGAGGAATCTTGATGAGTGGATGGGAGATCGTAGGTTTACCCCAGGTATCACTTCTGTGTCACTGTTAGACAGAGGCACAGTATACTAACCTCGAAAAAGGGCATAGGAAAATTCATTTAAAATGGGTGTCGAAAGCCAAACACACTCTGGCTTGGCTTGTAAATGCCCTAGGGCAGATAGCCTAGTATGAACCTATGAACCTATAAGAAAAGTTAAGTTACAACAAGTAAAAGTTATGGGCATAAAATATCTGTGACATTAAAAAGAATGAAGTGGAAGAAAAAGAAATGGCAATCTTAATTAATGTTAAGAACACTTGTTCATTTTCAAGATCAAAATATTTTTCTCTCTCTCTCCCTTTTTTTTGATACGCAATATCTAAAGTAAGTCCAAACATTCAGAAATAAAGTAAAACTATTTAATAAAACCTTAGTTAAATGCTTTCATCTTTAGTGTAGTCATAAGTTCATCAGAACAATCTAAATATACATCAGTTGCATAAGATAACATTTTGTTTACCTGTTGAGCCCTTCATTTGATACATTTGGATTATTTCACTTGATTATGTTTGGGGACATTTAGTAAATTTAGGTATATAAATTTGATTAGGATCACAAGCTTAAATGGCACCTTGGGTTATGTATACATGCAGTTGTTTAATTAGTCTTTAATTATTTAGCTGCTGTTTGACATTCTGTTTAAGGGGTAAATACATTTTGCATACATATAATACAATCAAACTAATAAATAGAAATTAATAAGATGACAAGCGTCTAAGAATCTCCTGACATATTAACACTAGTTAGAGAGAAAAATGAAAAATGACCACCTTAAAAATTAGTTTTCTTAATGTTAATGAAATTAAAGATGGCAGTAAAAGTAGCTTATTATTTAACTTTCTAAAACATAACAAAGCAAGTATAATCCAATTTCAACATGCTCATCTTTTAGAAAACGACATTAACTACCTGAAACAAAAGGATTATACTGTCTTGGTGGCTGCCACCTTCAAAGTGAAATGGAGGGTAACAGCTGTTCTATGGAGAAAAAGCAGCTATAATGCCAAAAGATTTATCTGTGTACTCAGGTACAAAGGGGTTGCTGTTTTGTGTTTTTTTAAATGTCATAGAAGTACTTACAAAACAGTGAATATGTGTTGGTTTCCAGGAATTGAGACAAACATAGTAGGGGAAAATTTTCAATTATTGTTAAAACAAATGAAAGGCAATTTAATTTTAGACAGAGATTTAAATTAGATATTGGATAAAAAAGACATAAGTCTTTTAAAAGAACCCAAAATTTCTGCCCCGGTAAAGATACTTAAAAGTGGATGAAAAACATAACTCACAAACAACTAATGCTTTTTAGAGACAAATCCTATATTTTTCACTCAGTATTCTTAAGTTTTATGATTGTAATGAGGATACAGAGAGACCTAAGAAAGACTTTCAACAGATTTAAGTATTTTTCTCTGTTTTTTGCTCCGACTGCATTTTCCCACCTAAAAAGCGAGTTTCTAACTGATCTGTGTTTGAAAAAGTTATAATTGTATTGCCTTACCTGCTTTTTACAGTTGCACTTTCTAAAAAGTCATTTTTGTATTGTTTAACTGTTGTAGGCTGCACACTCAAGTGCGCTAGCCTGTTTATAGCATTTACAGTGTTTTCTGTGTGATTTTCTGTTATTCTCTGCAAAAAATAAAAAAAAGCCAAAAAAATATTCTTTTTCCCACCTTACTGAACAAGATTAGTCCAGATTTCAGGCTTTGCTGAATTCTGGACTGTAGTATAGGTTCCTGTGTTGCCCATATCCTTACTTGGATAGGAGGAAGCTTCTCTGTTCACCAGTGAGAGTGGGGAGTTTTGAGCAGCCTATCTGTACCTGGAGGAGTAGTCTCAGCCCAGACACTAGTAGCCTATTGGCCATTTTGGGTCAATTCCTATCTCTTTCAGTTTCCCTGCTTTAAAACCCGCATTTGTGTGGTTTTGTGCGGTTTTGCGCACCACGCAGCATTGGGCAGCGCCGCTTAAATGGGTTTAAACTATTCCCGGCTCCACAAAGTCTGCTCTTCACTTTTTCCCTCAGAACTGTTCTAACTCTCAGAGTAAGCACTTTATTTTCCTTCTAAAACCCTGCACTTGCTCATATCTTATAAGTAAACACTAACAAACTAAAGCACTACACGCTCTTATACTCATTATAAGTACTAGGCTCCCTATTGGTTCTTTCTGATCAGTCAAAAAGCAGTTCCTTATACTATTCTGGCATGTCCAAAAGTCACTTTCAGGTTTTCTCTCCAGTCCAGCTAGTGAATCTGGGAATCTTGAGGCAATGTTACAATTGCCTTATGTACACAGACCACCCTCTCCTCCTCCCAACAAGCTCAAATATATGTGAGAGATGCAACTATACAGCCAAACTGGAGGCTGAGCTGTCTCAACCCAAGACTGGCACAGTCAGTCAGGAGGAGAAGGTAACCACTCACACCACAAATCCAGTCTCACATAGACCTATCGCATCAGCAAACCAAACACATAAACACACAAAAACATACTTGGAGGCTCTAAATAAAAACCTGCCAAAGCAGCAGAGACCTCCAAAGCAGACATCCAAGCAACCACTACCCCACAACAATACCCATGTATCACATATTTCACAAAGTCAGTGTGTCACACAGTCATAGCCCTTAAGGCTAAACAACACACCAAATACACTTGTATCTGGTGACTCCATTGTCAGATACACTGACGTCCCACTCACCAGACTGGACAAGGAGAAGGTCACTGTAAGATGCCTGTCGGGTGCCAGGATCCGCCACATAACACAAGCACTCAGGTCACTCCAAAGCAAGTACAAATATGACTCCGTCATTGTCCATGCTGGTGTAAATGACCTGAGATGTACCTCCCTAGACTACATGAAAAGAGACATAGAGGAGCTCTCTGATCATGTAGCCCAGGCCGGTATGACCCTGACCTTGAGTAGCATCTTGCCCTCACCAAGAATGATGCCACAGTATAAAGACAAAATGATCAATTTTAACAATTGGCTAAAGCATTGGTGTCATTCTAAGGGGATCCAGTGTCTGTCAGCCTGGGATGACATGCTCGACAAGCCACGTTGCTTCACTAGGGATGGCTTGCACCTGTCACCCCTGGGCTTTCGGATACTGGCTAAGGCTCTTGCCACCCCCATAGTGCCTTTCTTAGGCAAGGCTCAAAAGACAAACCCACCTCCATAGACAACACAAGGAGTAAAAAACTAAGGGTAATGCTGCTCAACGCCAGAAGTCTAAACCTCAAGATGGCCGCACTCGAGGCTCTCCTCAGTATGGAGAATATTGATATCTGTGCAGTAACAGAAACCTGGTTCAAGGCTCCCGAGAGCACCCCAGCACTGCCAGGTTATAACCCATACCATGCTTTTCAGCCCCAAAACTTGGACTGAAACACAAAAGTATGGGGAGTATCCATATTCATCAAGGATACCCGCACCTCCAGGTTAGTGGCACTGCACGAAGCATCGGAGACCATCCATGTGCAATTAACAGTGGGAAAAACTGCCTTTCAGTTTGTAGCCTGCTACAGATCACCCTCCCATTCTCAGGAACCCCACTCGGCTTTCCTGAGAACACTGGAGAATATGAAGGTCTCTCCAAACACCATAATATTGGGTGACTTCAACTACCCAAACATTGATTGGGTAAAGTACTCAAGCCCCAACACCCTTGCCCAATGGTTTCTAGAATTTATAAACTCAAACGCTATGGAGCAACTGGTCACCACTCCCACAAGAGGGGACAACATATTGGACCTGGTCATCAACAACATGGGGACTCTATGTTCCACACTAGAGGTAAACCCCTCATTGGTAAGATCAGACCATAAACTAATCTCACTGGACATCCATATCATTTCCCCACCCCCAGCCAAGGAAACCACTGGGAAAAATTTCTCAAAAGCAAACTTCACACTTCTCAAAACTGAGGTAGAATCCTTCAAAGCCCCCGGGCCAGTGGAAAATACTGCCCGAACCACAGAATCCTTTACAAACGCATTCTATGAGCACCTACAGGAATGCATGGATCATGCTATCCCAAATAAAACCAAGATTCACTCCTCCAAAAGCAGGAAACCTGTCTAGTGGACCCCGGCCATAAATAAGCTTTACAACTGAAGGAGGAAGCTACTACATGATAGAGCAAAATCCCAAAAAGGGAAGGCATCTCTGATCAGTACTAGTAAGAAACTACGATCCCTCATAAAATCATCAAAGGCCAGCTTTGAAAGAAGAATTGCCCAAGACGCTAAAGATAATCACAAGGCCTTCTTTAGTTATGTCAGGAATCTGGGTGGAAATTCCCAGATATGCTCTGAGTTAGAGCAAAATGACAAAAAAATACACTGAACCCACAGACATTACCAACATATTGGCAGACAGGTTCAGTGCAAACTTCTCCCCCCTTCCCCCCAAAAGAGCAAATGTCTATCCCAACAGAGTGTAGCCTCCCTGACATCACAGATGCACAGGTGAGAGCTGCCTCTCCAAAGCAAAAAACACAGCATCAATGGGACCGGACGGTGTCCCGGGCTGCATCTTACATGAGCTCCAAGAAGAACTGAACCCTCACATAAAGTCACTGTTCAATCTCAGCTTTACTACAAGATATGTACCCAAGGAATGGCGTACAGCAATAGTGGTCCCGCTCCACAAAGGTGGTGCCACAACGGACCCCGGAAACTATCGCCCTATAAGCCTGACTAGCCTGATCTGCAAAGCTATGGAGCATATCATCATGGAACTCATAAACAAAGACATTGGGAACCTCCAAACACTGGATCCTACTCAATTCGGCTTTGTTAAGGGCAGATCTTGCCTCTTAAACATTAATTTATTTTTATTTTTATTTTTATTTTATTTGTTCACAAATGTTGTTGGCTCATACTGGAATAAACTTCCTATAGAACTGACTACTTTAGGCTCATCACAACTTTTCAAGAAACAACTAAGGAACTATTTCACATCTAACTGGCTATGCCCTTGCTCTAATCCTGACTGACCACAGCATACAACTCTTTTTACTGTTCTCTCCACTACTCTTCTACTGTCTCTATCACTAGTGCTACCCTTCCTCTGTAATCACTAGTACTACCCTTCCTCTGTAATCACTAGTACTACCCTTCCTCGGTAGCTCACCTGGTATCCACTTGGATACTACTTTTCCTATAACGTCATTTTCTCTTTTACTTGTTACACTACTGCAACCTGTCATCTCTCCTCTTATTTAAACCTACATGTTGCTCCCTGCTGTGCAAATCTATTTCTTAAAACTTGTGCCCTGGCACAACACAATATTTATCCTAATTGTTAATAAATATTGTACACACTCTTGTGTGACTTACTATTTTCACTTTCCTTCAGTGTTTCTACTCCTGCTTTTGCATAGAATATGACAATAGGAATCCTCACTTTATTTTATATTTTTGTTAAAGTGCTTCTGTACTGTTACTATGCTACATAGGAATTGTTCTCTAGATGCATATAATTTGTATCTCACTGTGCTGTTTTTTTATGTTATTTACTAGTATATAGTGGAGCTTTTCTCCTTGGGCCTCTGCTGAAAATGGACATGTATCCAGCCAGACTAGCCCGGTCAACAAATGTAAAATAAAATAAATAAAATAAAATAAACCTAGTTCACTTCTTTGAAACAGTTATCAAGGCAATAGATGAGGGGAAGGTAGTCTACGCAGCCTACCTGGACCTCACAAAAGCCTTCAAAACAATACCTCACTCAGGCATCATAAATAAGCTTACCAGCTTAAATATCAACCCCTATGTCACAAGATGGGTTGCAAACTGGCTCAGGGATAGAACCCACATGGTCAGAATTGCAGGTGCCATGTCAGACTCTGAACCAATTACAAGTGGTGTCCCACAAGGCTCAGTCCTGGGACCCCTCTTGTTCGGTATATACTTCTCTGAGGTACAGGCTAACATGGGAGGACTATGGGTATAACTGCAAACCGGGAGCCATAATCAGCTCTCTGGCTGACACAACCATCCTCCAAAAGGGTCTCACAGAGACGGATACCTTGTGCCAGAGCCAAGGCCTCAAGCTAAATGCCAAAAAGTGCATAGTCATCCCCTTTGGGAAAAATAAAGTGCCCACAAATTACCACATAAGTGGCAATCCATTAAGTACAGAAGACATAATTAGGGATTTGGGGACCCAAGTAGATAGTAATCTCTCCTTTGACAATCACATTGCCAAAGTGGTTAGAAAAACCTTCTATATAGCCCACCTTATCATGAAAGGGTTCACATCTAGATCAGGAGAGGTCATCATGCCCCTCTACTCATCACTCATCAGGCCCGTAATCAAGTACAATGCCCCATTTGGCATGTACCTTAGCCGACACCTGCAGCAACTGGAGAGACCCCAAAAGTACCTCACCAAGAGGATTACGGGCCTCAAACAGATGCTCTATGCATTTTGACTAAAGAAACTCCAGCTCTACTCAGTTGTTTGCCGCCTACTCAGAGGAGATCTATGCCTGATGTACAAAGCCATGTCTAACCCAGAATTAATGGACATGCTCCACCTCAGGAAATCCAAATCCCTTACAGCTACACGCCCCAGGGACTTGAACCTCAGCACAGCAATAAATAGGACATGCTGGAGAGACAGATTCATATCCTAGAGGCTCCCCTCACTCTAGAACAGAATCTTGGTTCATGTTAGGCAGAGCCCCTCACTGACCGTCTTCATGAGAAATCTTGACGAGTGGATGGAAGATCGTAAGTTTACCCCTGGGATCTCTTCTGTGTCTCTGCTAGACAGGGGTACAGTGAACTAACCTTAAAGGGCTATCTTGTGTGACCTACTATACAGAGGCACAGTTAACTAATCTAAAAGGGAGGCGAAAGCCAATCACACACAGGCTAGGCTTATAAATGCCCTAGGGCAGATAGCCTAGTATCTACCTATGAACCTATGAACCTATAAGTAGAGCCTATATATCAATTGAACTGCAAAACAAATTAGAAAAGTGTCAAGGGTCAAATCAACAAATGTTAAGTTAGCAATTATAAGTCTTGATCTAGAAAAAAACTGACATGGTTGATAATTCATTTTTATTTTAGCCATTAGAAATATATGGTTTTCCAAAAAGATCATCTTATGTTTAATAACTCTATATAGTAACTTTAAACTTATGTTAAAACTGGAACTTTCTTGTCACATTTAGAATTAACAAAGGATCTAAGTCTGCCTTCTGTCTCCTTTAATTTTTGCTTAAATTGTAGAAACATTTGCAGTCCTTGTCAGAAACAATATCAAAATGTATTTTTAGCCAAATGAATCATTGCATTATAAGAGTCAATTGTTTGCAGGTGACATTTTATTAACTGCTGAAGACATACACATTTCTTTTAAAGAGATTTATAGCTTTATTAAGCTATTTAAAAGCATTTCAAAAATGAAAATTTAATGAAAACTAAACGGCATTTCTATATCTAAATCAAACCCTAGATAAGAATATACTGAGCAATTTTAACTTTGGCTTAATTAAAATGAGCATCAGATATTTAAGGATTTGAATTTCAGATAATCTAGAGTCCATTGTTTTACACTTCAGATAATCTAGAGTCCACTGTTAAACAGAACTGTAATAAAACAATAGAATAAATTAAATATTTAATTAATAAATTAAATAATCTGTATTTTTCAACTGAAAATACACTAGTCCTATGATTCATTAATGCCTACACTAAGTGTACACCATTTTGAGTGAACAGACAACACAAGCATAACTCACACCTTCTTCCTCTTAATTTTAGTTTTCCTACTGGTTTTCTTGCAGCTTTAAATACTGAGGGGGATTCATAAAGGTTACCACAAGGTGTAGACTACATGTATTCTTAATATAATCTTTCTGACGAGAAAGGACAAAAATGTGGTAGGGATGTTCTTGAAAACAGGTCGTCTACACTTAATGCACACAGTGTAGGTGTTATTGAATCTGGTATTAATACTTTTCTTTTAACAAAAATCTTATATATTATACAATCAACAGGTCTCACCACCACAGAAGAAAATTAATACAGAAAATTAACAAGGTGCTATTAAGTTTCATATAGCACCGTACAAATCTAGAACTGCATATGCAGATCATGTTAGACAATGGAACAAGGGAGATATTGGATCCCAAATATAGAAAGCTCTGCACTGGCCTTGACATTTGCAACCATCTTGATATGGTTAGTCAAACTTTATGATGCACAGTGAAAGTTAATTCATACTCATGTAATTATTCAGATCTTAAACAAATTTCTCCTTCTTTGGATATTGTAAATAACAAAATATTATGGCTAATCAACATTTTAATGGTCTTCCAAACAGATTAACAATATCAAATTATACCAGCATGATATTGAAGTCTTTCATAAATGTCATTGTAGAAACACTACTATTAAAAATGGCTGTAGCCTCTATTTCCAATAGTAAATACAATAGGATTTTTTGAGAATAGTGTTTATAGCAAGATGTTCCAAAAAAGCCACCGACTCTTTGGAATATACACGGCAAAACAACACTTTAATAAAAAATAGTAAAAATATATAAAACGTGAACTCTTTCACAGAGTCCTCTCTGCTTCCTCAGACATACTACAGTAACTGCTGCTCTTGTTTAAATAATGATACATTTGTGTCAAAGCCAATCAGTTGACAGTATCTTGAAATAAAAATTAAAAAGACATACACTATATAAACAATCAAATCATATAAATAATGGACTAAAAATGTATGTAAAAAACTGTAAAAGCTTGCTCTATAGACTTAGATAGTGTTAAATCTGTAGAATATATGTATAGATGTTAAAAGATGTGACTAAACATAATAATCAATGTTTCAAAGCCCTGTTCCTGAGAAAAGGTTTCAGTGCAACCTTACTATTTAGTCCAGGTGGTCTGTCAGCCTGAAATCTAATTATCCATTCGTGTTCTGAGGCTTTGGTCTTATTGTTCATGTTCCCACCTCTTTTATTTTCTTGTATAATGTGTAACACTAGAAATCTGAAGGTGTGTGTGGCTCCCTCCTTTATAACAAGCATCGCTAACGCACTTGTCTCTTTTTTATTTTTAATGTCCCTTACATGTTCTAGGACTTTATCTTTGAGCAGCCGATTAGTTTTGCCTACATAGTAGGCTGGGCATTTTGTACAGAGACCAAAATATACAACATTCTTACTATGACAGTCTGTATAAAAGTGTGTATCAATGCTGAACTTTCTAGTCGGGTGTGTATACTGCCCCCCTCCAAATATGAAGGGGCAGACTGTACACCTTCTACACAGAAAGGTACCTAGCCTATCAGACCTTGCATAGTGGTCTCCATCTAACTTCTTGTAGCACAACTGTCTTTTTAATGACATGTTGTTTTTAAAGGTAAAAGATGGTGTAACCCCTATAACACCTTCTAGTTTATCCACATTTAACAATATGCCCCAATTATTTTTAATTATATCACAGACTGTACTGATATTACTTGCAAATGTTAATGGAATATGTAATACATCATTCTCTAGCTTCCTGGTTACTGCGGTACTGGTGGCATAGTTACTTTGGTTATCCTGGCTGGTACTCATCCTGTTATAATAGGGCTTGTACCTCTCTCTTCTCTCATTCCAAGCCACTTTAACTTGTTTGTCTATATCTCTGGCTTTATATGCCCTTTCAATAAATTCATGTTTAACAGGGTTAAGTGCCTGAGACAAACTATCATCATCATTATATAGCCTCATGCATCTAACTATCTGTCCTTTGATCACATTGGTTTTAGTGGTTTTAGTGTAGTTAGGATGCATACTACTACTATGTAGGACATTGTTATTTCTAATGGGTTTCCTATACATGGAGGTATAAACATAATTGAGTGTGTCTCTTGTAACCTTTACATCTAAAAACTCTATTTCTCTATTTGAGTATTTGTATGTGAAATTCAAAAAGGGAATAATGGTATTACTGAAATTTAAAAAGGGGGTAATGGTATTACTGAAATTTAAAAAGGGGGTAATGGTATTACTGAAATTTAAAAAGGGGGTAATGGTATTACTGAAATTTAAAAATTGCTGCAAATTATCTTCGTTATCATGCCACAACAGAAAAATATCATCAACAAAATGCTGGTACCATATAATAGACTTAGCAAAAATGTTGCCTGTCAAAATATTCTCAGTTTCCCATTGTACAAGTGCTAGGTTGGCATAGCTATTGGCACAGGCAGAGCCCATAGCCACGGCATCCTTCTGTATATAAAACTTGTCGCCAAATACAAAGGTATTATTTTCTAGGATGATCTCAAGTAGGGTACACACGAGTCAAATTTTGGAATTTTCTACCCCTTTTCTATTGAGTAGTTCCCTTACATTGTCTATGCCCCAAGAATGGGGAATAACTGTAAAAAGGGACTCTATGTCGAGAATAACAAGCCAGCATTGGTCATCTGTACCCTCCAAATGTACACTTAGGTCTCTCAAAAAATCTTTAGTATCCAATAAGACAGTAGTACATTCCTTAAGTATAGGATGCAGGTTTTTCTCAACATATATCGACAGTGGTTCTGTCACCCACCCCCGACTAGATGCTACAGTTCGCATGGGTGGACTTTCCATGTTTTTATGGACTTTTGGTAGGCCATACATAATTGGAGTCACTGGGTATATTGAAGTACTCAAAAAGTGGCTCAGAAATCATGCCTATTATTAACATATCAAACAAAGCAACTTGCAGTCTATCTGCAATGCCTTTAACATGAGTTGCAGAAATCTCACAATAGGTATCGATGTTACTTAAATTTACTAATATACTTGCAATATATTTGTCTCTATCTAAAATAACAATTCCTCCACCTTTATCTGCTGGGCATATTTCAACACTTTTAAAGCATTTTAAGTCATTTAACGCTTGCTGTTCACATTTAGATAAATTATAAAAAACATTTGTAGCTTCATTACTGAGTACATTCCTTAGTTGTTTTTCACACACGTCAATGAATAAATCAGTCCCAGAATTGCTGGGAGGAACAAAAGTACTGGGTTTTTTAAAAACATTATATTCATTGGATCCACCTTGAAAAATAGTTTTTAAAGTCAATGCCCTGCCAAATAGCTTCAGTTCTTTTAACACATTCACCAAGTCTGCTGTCTGTGCAGGAACATAACTCAAACCTCTGTTCAATAAAGTTTTTTGTGCTTCAGTCAAAGAAATGGAGGAAATATTAAAAATCAAACTTGTTTGCTTTTCTTCAGGAACTTGTTCTGGTCGTCCACACTGTGGGGTCTCCGTGTCTTGCCATACCGAGGGTGATTGCGTGACCTCCCTCATATTGGGAAAGGTTTTTCTAACAAAAAAGTCCCATTTGTATTTTTGGAAGAGCATTCCTGAATGCTGGAATCACTAGCGTTGTTTTTGTAGCTAACACAGGCCAGTGCTGTATTCTTTGGTTTAACAACTGGTATTTCATCGCTTCTAGTTGTTGTTTTTGCTGCAACCTTAGAAGTGCTAGCCCCAACACTAGTTGCAGCATCTGAAGATGATTTTCTGGGCTGTACAGGTCAATGAAAATGGAGTTTTCACCATCTATATGCAGTGCGCTTGTCACTGCTGTTCCTCTTTGCTCACTGCTGGTGTAGTCATGCCCACTTCCTGGTTGTTGTCTAAGTGTTTCCTGTGTATTCCTCTCTCTGTTCCAGGAGAACACATTGCCCAGTTCAAAATCATGTAAATCTCGAAGTATTTTTTTGTTTTAGTGCTAAAGAGACATTTCTCATATTGGCTAATATGTTCATGTAGCCGATCAATCTTGTCAGCTATTATTTCACTTAGAAAATGTATCAAAAATATCATTGTGCAGTATATTAACTTCTTTAAGCAGCTCATCTTCTTCTGGTTTGAAGTAATCTATAACAAGCTGCATATACTTTGCACTACATTCTAGGTTAAGACTTTGTCAATGTTTAAGGAGGTCAAGATATAGTAAGATGTTAACCTTAAAACATAATAATCTGACAAAGTTGTCCAATTATCTAAATGGAACAACTATAAAAACAACAGATAAAATTATGCACAATTCTGAATTTTAATCTCAAAACTGATATTTAGTTTTTGGATAAAATAAGAAACTGATGAAGGAAATTGCAGAATAGACCTATCTAAAACTACTAGAATATTTTTCTATACAATAACATGGGTTTTATATAATCTGTCTCAAAGTTATAGATTAGTACTAGACTAACTGCCCTTGCAGGCCATTTTAAGCCTAGCCAATTATCCCTTGTGAGACTCAAACCTGCCATCTTGTGTTTGTAAGGCAAACACCTTAACCATTAGGCCACCCTCCCAAAGTAAATGTAGAGCTTGATATTGAGATGAATAATAAATGTTGAGATTACTTAATTTCCTATAAATTATGATAATAACAAAGACTGGATTTTAAAACAAGTCCATTAAAACAACTTCCAGTACATTTTGGAAAGTTTTTAGTTGCAACTTATTTCTTACAGTATATATTACCCAATATAAATTAACACATTTTTTAAACCAATGAGGTTATTTGTTGAAGCTGTAAGAATGTCTTGAAAGCTGGCTGATGTTATATTTTCTTAAAATGTGAAAAAATAGTAAATGTTTTGGTGACATCTATCCTTCAGAGTACTGTGATCACACTGGTTTGTGCTAAGCAAATCTTTGGTATTAATGAATGCCCAGTTCCTGTTTGTATAAGTCCATTGCTGGACCCTTTAATCTGGACAGCCATAGCAAGACAAGTAACTACTATGAATTGGAAAAGTGAATCGCCAAGTAGCTTTAATATGTTTATAACATTAGCCACTGTTTTATGCCAAAAAGAAATGAAAATTATAACTAGGAGATCAAATGCTAAAATACTTCAAATTCTGGATCAGATTAAAATTATTATTTAATTAATACAGCTAAGTAATCAACTGTTAGTACAAACTTGTAGGAAATATAATAAGTGCAATTTATTTGATTATATGTTTGTAAACATTATATGCAGTTTTATATATATATATATATATATATATATATATATATATATATATATATATATACTTATATATAAGCAAAAACAAAGCATATTATAATATGAAATTGTTTTGATAGGCTGATTTTGTCACATGATTAACAGCAATGCCTATTTAGATGAGACAGTTGTTTCTAAGTCTGCAATGTTGTGTCTTTCGGCTTTTCCTGGTTAAGGGTCGCCACAGTGGAACTCTGGTCCGCTAATGCTTGGCAGTAGAGTTTTACGTGCTGTTCTGAGCAACATACCGCTATGCCAAATCAGCTGCATGGTGAAAGAGAGGAAGACTGAAACTTAAATGGCTATCATTTAGTGAATTCAGTTCTCACCATAGCTGTAAACCTATTAGCACAAAACACCTGGACAAACCCAGTAATGGGGGAATACAGCCCTCAAACATATTCAGTGAATTCAGTTGTTGCCATAGCTCTCAACCTTAGCACAAAAACCTGGACAAAGCCAATAATGGGGGAATACAATCCTTAAAATAGGGACAAATTTCAAATATTCATCTTATACACTTAGAAAATTGGTAGAATAAAAGGTTTTGTGTTACTATGTACTTTCTGAAGAATATGAAGTCTGAAATTCAAATGTCTGTCACTTTTATTTATTTAACATTTGTTAACCAGGAAAGTCTGACAGAACAAAAAACAATTTTCAGCAGAGGCCCAGGGAGAAATACTGCAGGCACATGTCATTGTAACATGGGAGGACACCAGAGCAAACCCACACAAACACAGGGAGGAGATGCAGACTCTACACAGAAGGCACCCCAACCAAGAATCAAAACAGAAAGCCTCTAGCTGTGAGGCAACAGTGCTACCACTGCACCATCAAAGCAAACCCACACAAACACACGGAGGACATGCACACTTCACACAGAAGGCACCCTAGCTAAAAGTCAAACCTGAGAACCTGCAGCTGTGAGGCAACAATGCTACCACTGCATCATGAAATATCTCAGATTTTAAGTATTCAGAAACCACAGATGTTATGAGGAACAGAACAGAACAAAATATGAGGGAAAAATCTGCAAAATTTCACAAATGGTGGTGGGTAGGAAATTCAGGCTCTTGTTACCTGTACCTAAGGTTCAGGGTTCAAACCTTACAGATTTCACTGCCACTGGGGCATTTACACACACATACTTCCAGCTTGCACCTTCTAAAACTCTTAAGCTAAGCTCTACCCACAATGGTCCTCACCTAATTTTGAAATCACATTAAGTTGTTCATGTGATCTTGGTGCCACATTGAGTTATCCAATGTCACCCAGTTACAGTTCACTTGGTCAAGTAGTTTACTCCAGTCTTGTAGTGTTTTCACACAGCTTATAGAACAATATTGTACCAGCATTGTTACCAGTTACTGTGTTGAATCAGTATTCTCTGTGGCACTTGACACCACACTGCATGCAGTAATACTAAGTGGAAAATGGAAAGCATGTCATATGCATCATACCTCACATGATCATTACTAGCAGCTGCTTGCAACAATGCCAGCCTGTCGTATACAGTTCTGGTCCCCTGTAATAGTCACAGTTTTCCTGAGTGCATATCACTACTGTTGCTACCATATATGCCAAAGACTTTCCGAGGAAGGAGATAAGTCCTCCAGGCTCAGATGACCTGCTGAACCATTGGGTCTTTTCAGTGTCATCCTCAGGTCTGCACATGTAGATTAGCTAACTCACTACCTTCATGGGAATTAATACCACACATCCTGTGCCACCTTGTCACTGTCCACAGAGGAATGTCAGTCTTTCATATGGGTACAGCAGAAATCAAAGCTTCAGTTATTTTTGAAACCATTCTGTTCAAATATGAACAGATAATGTGATGTTAATTTTCTAGGCATAGACTGGGTTAATTATGGTTAAAATTATTTACCAAATACAAAAACTCTCAGACTTTCAATGTTAAAGCAATTTTTTAATAACCCAACCTGTGTCAGAAATGTTCTTGATACAGCCTTGACCATCCTTAATATTTAGACAATTGGTGTTAGGACATCTTTCCTTATTAGCACCTAGAATGTGGCTGATTTCCATTTGTAAGAATGATAAAACTAGTAAAGTTCATTTTCTTTATTATATCGTTAACATTTCAAATCCAAAATATTAAATCATTAACACAGAGTGCAAAGGTGCAGATATTCAGTTGCATTTATTAAGTCACCCAGAACATGACTGATTTCAGTGACAGAACTAGTAAGAGACATCTTCATTATTCTAACACTAACATTTCAAATCTGAGATATTAAGTCCTTAATAGAATTACCTTACTAGAGTGCAAAACTGTAGTCATTTACATTTATTAAGATGGTTTCTAATTCTACTGACAACACCTTTCCTAATATAAAAGTTGAGTACCTCAATTAGAAAGATACTTTCGAAATGTTAACACTAAATAATTAAACTAATAATGATTAAAACAGCTAGAATATAGAATGAATGTATATTTGTTGCTGATTTCTTTTCCTGTTCTAAGTCATTGTTTTAGAGTTCAAGTCTAAAACTAGCGAGTCTTGAGGAAATGTGCATACTTACAAAACATCCAATCAAATCTATGTATTTACACAATTGGCTGGTAAATCATGTCTGCTTAATTGAGACACCAAGTCCAAGCTATATATTTTGGTAACAAAAGTCAGTGCAAAGTTTCTGTGCTTGACAACAATCCTGTAAAAATAATAATCCAATAGTATACCTGCATACTATCATCTAGAGTGATTTTTTTGGCATCACATACAAATTATTGCATGCATTTTGAAGTTCTTTAGACGCATGAAAGAGTAACAGTTCTATTGTGTAGTCCTACATTTTTTTTGCTGCAAGGCCTTACATAAAATACAAATGTAGTGCTTATTAAACCTAGTTAAGAGAATAGCAATCAGACAAAGACCATTCACAGATTCACGATTTGTGGTATTTTGTATTTTGATAAAGATACAGAAGAGATTGCACAGTTTTATTTTCACTGTGATAAACAGTCATGCATCTGAAAATTTTAGTTTAACCTTGAATGACATTAAGCATTATGAAGATCAAATTTAAATCAACTGAGAACTAAAACAGTACATAAGCAAACACACACACACACACACACACACACACACACACACACACACACACACACACACACACACACACACACACACACAGACACACACACACACACACACACACACACCTTGTACCTACCTGCCAGTGAAGCAGCCACAATCTGTTCAAATAATCTATCCACAAAGTTAACATTATTCAAGTAAATCCAGCCATGAATGTAAGTAATCCATTGCCAGCATCCAACAAAAATTGTTTAAAGTAAGTAATCCAGCAGCCACGAAAGTAAGTAATCCATCGCCAGCATCCACAACTGTGCATTAATGGTCCCTGCAGCAGAATCCTGCGAGAGAGGGCACGTCCTTCCCACTAAAACACCAGCCTGCGGACGTTGCAGTCCAATCCCCTTCAGTCCATGCAGTTACAACTGCATAGATTTTTGGGATATCTGAAGTTAAATGTTGAGATGTCAATCTGGACTGCTGGTGAGACAGTCTGGATTTTGTGCGCATGCTCCAGACTGGTTCACCAGCAGTCTGACATTGGGAAAATGCGCGAGTGCGCATGCACGATGTTCGGGACTCGCGTCTATTTTTTATTTTTATTTTCTTTATTTTCTTTTCTTCTTTGTTTTAATTTTTATTTATTTGATTTTACAGCTGGGAGGGCTGCAGTCCTGCAGTCCAATAGCACGAGCCGCCCCTGATTTTAAGTCATTTAACGCTTGCTGTTCACATTTAGATAAATTATAAAAAACATTTGTAGCTTCATTACTGAGCACATTCCTTAGTTGTTTTTCACACACGTCAATGAATAAATCAGTCCCAGAATTGCTGGGAGGAACAAAAGTACTGTTTTTTTTAAAAACATTATATTCATTGGATCCACCTTGAAAAATTGTTTTTAAAGTCAATGCCCTGCCAAATAGCTTCAGTTCTTTTAACACATTCACCAAGTCTGCTCTCTGTGCAGGAACATAACTCAAACCTCTGTTCAATAAAGTTTTTTGTTCTTCAGTCAAAGAAATGGAGGAAATATTAAAAATCAAACCTGTTTGCTTTTCTTCAGGAACTTGTTCTGGTCGTCCACACTGTGGGGTCTCCGTGTCTTGCCATACTGAGGGTGATTGCGTGACCTCCCTCATATTGGGAAAGGTTTTTCTAACAAAAAAGTCCCATTTGTATTTTTGGAAGAGCATTCCTGAATGCTGGAATCACTAGCGTTGTTTTTGTAGCTAACACAGGCCAGTGCTGTATTCTTTGGTTTAACAACTGGTATTTCATCGCTTCTAGTTGTTGTTTTTGCTGCAACCTTAGAAGTGCTAGCCCCAACACTAGTTGCAGCATCTGAAGATGATTTTCTGGGCTGTAGGTCACTGAAAATGGAGTTTTCACCATCTATATGCAGTGCGCTTGTCACTGCTGTTCCTCTTTGCTCACTGCTGGTGTAGACATGCCCACTTCCTGGTTGTTGTCTAAGTGTTTCCTGTGTATTCCTCTCTCTGTTCCAGGAGAACACATTGCCCAGTTCAAAATCATGTAAATCTTGAAGTATTTTTTTTGTTTTAGCGCTAAAGAGACATTTCTCATATTGGCTAATATGTTCATGTAGCCGATCAATCTTGTCAGCTATTATTTCACTAGAAAAAGTATCAAAAATATAATTGTGCAGTATATTAACTTCTTTAAGCAGCTCATCTTCTTCTGGTTTGAAGTAATCTATAAGAAGCTGCATATACTTTGCACTACATTCTAGGTTAAGACTTTGCCAATGTATAAGGAGGTCAAGATATAGTAAGATGTTAACCTTAAAACATAATAATCTGACAAAGTTGTCCAATTATCTAAATGGAACAAATATAAAAACAACAGATAAAATTATGCACAATTTTGAATTTTAATCTCAAAACTGATATTTAGTTTTTGGATAAAATAAGAAACTGATGAAGGAAATTGCAGAATAGACCTATCTAAAACTACTAGAATATTTTTCTATACGATAACATGGGTTTTATATAATCTGTCTCAAAGTTATAGATTAGTACTAGACTAACTGCCCTTGTGGGCCATTTTAAGCCTAGCCAATTATCCCTTGTGAGACTCAAACCTGCCATCTTGTGTTTGTAAGGCAAACACCTTAACCATTAGGCCACCCTCCCAAAGTAAATGTAGAGCTTGATATTGAGATGAATAATAAATGTTGAGATTACTTAATTTCCTATAAATTATGATAATAACAAAGACTGGATTTTAAAACAAGTCCATTAAAACAACTTCCAGTACATTTTGGAAAGTTTTTAGTTGCAACTTATTTCTTACAGTATATATTACCCAATATAAATTAACACATTTTTTAAACCAATGAGGTTATTTGTTGAAGCTGTAAGAATGTCTTGAAAGCTGGCTGATGTTATATTTTCTTAAAATGTGAAAAAATAGTAAATGTTTTGGTGACATCTATCCTTCAGAGTACTGTGATCACACTGGTTTGTGCTAAGCAAATCTTTGGTATTAATGAATGCCCAGTTCCTGTTTGTATAAGTCCATTGCTGGACCCTTTAATCTGGACAGCCATAGCAAGACAAGTAACTACTATGAATTGGAAAAGTGAATCGCCAAGTAGCTTTAATATGTTTATAACTTTAGCCACTGTTTTATGCCAAAAAGAAATGAAAATTATAACTAGAAGATCAAATGCTAAAATACTTTAAATTCTGGATCAGATTAAAATTATTATTTAATTAATACAGCTAAGTAATCAACTGTTAGTACAAACTTGTAGGCAATATAATAAGTGCAATTTATTTGATTATATGTTTGTAAACATTATATGCAGTTTTATATATATATATATATATATATATATATATATATATATATATATATATATACTTTTATATATATATATATATATATATATATATATATATATATATATATATATATATATATATATATACACAAAAACAAAGCATATTATAATATGAAATTGTTTTGATAGGCTGATTTTGTCACATGATTAACAGCAATACCTATTTAGATGAGACAGTTGTTTCTAAGTCTGCAATGTTATGTCTTTCGGCTTTTCCCGGTTAGAGGTCGTCACAGCGTAACTCCGGTCCGCTAATGCTTGGCAGTAGAGTTTTGCGTGCTGGCTTGCTGGGTCTAACGCACAACCTTCAACAAAGGAAAGCCCATTCACGCATGTCGCCACACAGAAGATGCTCTAACTGAGAATCGAACGGGCAGCGTCTAACTGTGAGGCGACAACGCTACCGCAGCACCACCACTGCAGTGTTTCTAAGTCTGCAATGAACAGGTTTACTGTAAATTCATGACATGAAATTGCTCAGCAATTCCTTCCAGTTTCTTTATATAGTCAGCCCTATTGTACAAGTATTCCTTTTTTGTTTTGATTTTAATTTACAAAATAGCAAAAGTAACAGGATAGTGAAAGAAAAAAGATAATGAAATTTAGAACCATTTGTTTCTGATTTTTCAACATAAAGAAGGATTGGCTGCTTTGGTCATCTTTTATTAGCTGGTATGTTATTTTCCCTTGTCTAGCCTTTTTACACTGAATTTGCTACATTTATCTTTCCTTCAATATTAATGGGAGTTTTGTGCAGGGAATACTACATATTGTTGTAAGACCTTGCATTGTTTGTTTGTTATGTCTGGTTAGTCACCAGCATGATAATTACCTATAATTAACTGTTAGTTATTTGTATTAACGAATTCTTTTAACTGTGACCTGGAAAACTGCATTCTGTTTGCTAGTGCTTCACTTTCTTTGCATCTATTGATACATTAATTTCACCATTTTTACACTGATTATGATATTGGTAGTATGCTCAGGAAATATGCACTTAAGTAAAAATTGAGTTGAATTGAGTTGAAGTGAGTTGATCCTTAATCTGTCCAACTTTATTGCTAACCCCAAGCTCACCAGATCAACTTGTAAGAACATTAGAATATGTCATTACTTTTTTGAATAAACAGACTAAGTATGTGAAGGTGGTTAAATATTCCCCTGAAGCTATATTAGGAAAATAAGTCTACGGAATATGTTTAGCCATTTATTATTTAAAATACTGTTTTGTAAGTAATGTCTGTGAAGGTAACTGAACAGAATTGTTCTTAAATGCATGGATTGTGATATAACAACCATAACAAAATATATATGTATCTTTTTTCAGATTTTCCTTCTGGTATATACTGATGAAAATGGAACTATATCAGGCGATAAAAGAAGCTATATTTACCTTAACTATTGCCTCTGGCCTTTTCAGCAACATACTGATTCTGCTAACTCTATCCAGCATTGCTTACAAAGACAAAAAGTTGAAGCCTTCTGAGAGTATACTTTTTACATTAGCAGGAGCAAATTTGTTGCTTTTTATTTCCTTTGGAATTCTTCTGTCCTTTTTACCAGTTGATGTGAAATTGTTTTATAATGACCTTATCTGTAAGTTTCAGGATAATTTTTTTAGGTCATCTCGTGTAATGGTCATCGGTCTTACCTGTTTGTTGAGTTGTTTCCAGGGGGTCACACTGGCCCCTTCTAATTTCACATGGTCCAACATTAAGGACAAAATGCAAAAGCATATCATGCCTCTCATAGCGTTTAAGTCTTAGTACAGTATCCAGTTTAAATGCAGCATTGTATTCTGCAGTTATTACCAACATGACAGACTTTAAGAATGGCATTGTTTTTAACTACTGTATTTCTGTTTATCCTAACACTTTTTTACTTCTACTTGTTCAAATCAATTCTTTTTCTAGAGATGCATTATTTGTAATCATTATGGCTATTGCAAGTACTTACATAATTCTGACATTATACAGACATTGAAAACTAATCAAAATGAAGAAAATTCGGCTGAGCAGCAAGCAGCTAAAATGGTTGCTACATTTGTTACCATTTATGTCCTTGGTTTTGGAATAGAGAACACCATTTCTTTTTACCAGTTTTCAGGTGCTGAACAGAACAATAATGTTTTATTTTTCATCCGAGTTTATCTACAATTCATTTTTCTACTTCCTTTCCTTTTGTATTAATTGCTTTCAACAGGAAAGTCAAATGTCAGCTCAAGTGCTTTTTTACATAAAAATGCATCTGATTTCTTTCTGTTTGACTATGGATCCTTTGCTCACTTCAGTACTCTTCCATTATGGAGCTCTGATGCTGAGCTACTAATCTAAAATGTATCTATTTACTGATTTTTTTTTTCAGGCAAGTATCATTAAGTCAAAGGCCAGGATTCAGAAAGAGTTCCCCGTGCTTGTGGAAACTGCTGTAGCCAAAAGTAGCAATCTTCATGATCGCAGGAAATGCATTTGAAAGACATGTTAGCTGCAGTGATGTCTCTGAGTGATGTGGTACAAATCAGCAATTTTGCCATGGTAATCAGTATTGGTATTCCATGCATCATTTTGGCATTTTTCTGTGACAATCACCTCTGGGCTGGCAGCACACACACACACACACACACACACACACACACACACAC
>NC_056742.1:479265367-479290367 GCF_019279795.1 Protopterus annectens | reverse complement strand
AGTTAGTAATGCTTGGTTTTACAATTCCAGCCGGGAGCCAGGAGTTTGGAATTTACTTTGTTGTCTGTAGGGAAACATGGCTTGTTCCCTGGCTTTCTTGTGTACTTTTGCATCGCTTTATGGCAGACAGTTTAGACAGTTCATTTCACTGTCCATGATTAAATTCCTGTCATTTGTTTAAAGGCTAGATCTTGGTTTTATTAGGCCCCTCTTTTTAGAGTTTCTGTGTGTCTGGGCTCTGTTTCATTGTTGTCTGTATTTCCTTATCATTGTTAGTGGAGGTGGTGTAAGAGGGAGCTTTACTTGTTGCTGGAATGATTTCAGTGTAAGAAGTTTTGGCGAGTCACCAGGTCCCCTCTTGATGTTGGTAATAGTGGTGTGAGAAGGACCCTTACTAGTGTTGGGATGGTTCCCGAGTGTAGAAAAGGTATTTGCAAGCTGCAAGGTGTTTGTGAAAAATGGTCATTAGCCACGCATGCCCAGTGTGATTTAACCAATGCATTAGCCATGTGCAGTCAGTGCATCTTAGGTTATGGAGCTACTGGGGTTTGCAACATTAAAAAAAATATATATATTATTAAAAAAATGTGTACATGTAGTTAATAGTACTAATATATTTTAAGTTTTCTTCTTAATGTTTACTGTTTTCCTTGCCTGTCAGAGAACAGAGCAAAGCATCATGGTCCATGGTGACAGAAGGAGAGCCATTGGGTATGTAGGGTGAGTGACTATATGGGATGATGTTACTTGTTCTGTCTATAGGCATTTCTCTCATTTGGATAGGTGTTCAGAGGTGATATCGGGTTACTCCATGTTAATACGAAATATGGTTTATGCAATCAGTCACTGTATGGGACAGGCCAGGTAGCATTGTGTCATATGAGCTGCAGCAATTCCTGGGCAAAAAAAAAAAAAAAAAGCTACTGAGGTGCAAGTGAGCTCTGGAGACTATGCTGGTGGTGAGAACTCACAGTTTTTTGAAGCACAGAGTATGGGTTGCTGTTGAAGCTGTCAGTTGTCAAAATGCACACTTTGGGGCAAAGTTTACACATGTTGAGAGAATCATTGTATTCCTCTGCATTCCATTTTCTATTTTAATTTTATTTTTATTTATTTATTTATTTTTAGGAGATGATGATGATGTTTGAGATAGTTTCCTTGTAAGCACAGTCTGTCAAATGGCATGCTGTTTGCATTCATGGCTGAACAAGCCTTATGTTTTAGTTTGAATATTTTTGTTGGTAGCTGGGGAGCTGCACTTTGAACAATTCTTGGAAAGGTGGGGCAGATGCCTCTAATGAGAATTAAGCAATCCTGCTAAGATGTTGCCTCTGTTATGAAAAATGAGCACAGGCTACTAGTCCCAGTTAACTGTAAGAAACCTGAAATGAAAACTGTTCATGAGGGACAGGAAAACGCTGGTTAACTAGCATTCGTAATACTGCCTTTTGAGCATATAATATTAATCTAATGGTAAAGTACAAGCACCTTTGAAAATGGCACAGTATACCATTAACATAACGCTGGTGGCAGATAACAGATTGCAGATCAGAAGGATGCAATACTTATTGGGAGCATACGTCTCAACTTACTAGTACAAAAATCAGGTCAAAGTCTAAATTAATGGAGAGACAAAGGCCCCAAAATAGGGAAAGATTTTGAAAATTGCTGTTATATGCATTTATTTATTTTATTTAACATTTGTTAACCAGGAAAGTCAGACTTGGAATGAAGCTACTTTTCAGCGGAGGCCCTGGAAGAAACGCTCCAGGTGAAACACAGAAAAGTAGATGGGATGACAGGGTTAGTGACTGCATGAATTTTCAGAGAGATATGGAGTCTGAAACTCAAAAATGTGGCCTTATCCTGGGGAGGATAGTGTTGGCACAGGAGCTGTTATTTTATCAATGGGCGGAATTGTAAGAGCAATATTTTAAGATTGCCCCTGTCTGTGGGTTACGGGCTCAAACTTTTTTTTTCTTCTTCATAAGCACTTACAGTGCTCTTCGGTTTTGCAGCTAATGACACATTGTTGGGTGCTCATTTGGGCGTGGCAGACTTGGTACAGTTTGGGAGTAGTGGAGGATAGGAGGGGATGAGGTACATCAGGACCAGGGTGCAGTGCTAGTGATGGTGGGCAGGTATATGAGGACATTTTTGGCAATGAGAAGGGTTTAGATTTATTATGGGGCATTTATTGTCATTCACAGGTGGAATGGATGACGTTGGTTTGGACTTTGGGTATCCATCCAGGTGATTGGTTAGCTACCCAGGCTTTGAACTAAGGGTGGGGGTCTTTTTGACCCCTCCTATACTGCCTTCAGTAAAAGAGAAGATCTGGAAGGTGGAGTATGTTGATATTTTTGAATTAATTGATGCTGATGCATTTAGAAACATCAAACAGTAAAGACCTTTTGGTGGCCTTAGCAGCCTTGGGGTGGAGGAGGAAAGGTAGACTGCAGCCAAGAACAAGGGACAACTGGGTTGTAGATTTTATTGTTACATGGAGGTTTGCTTAGAGGATACCACTTTGGCCTTACCACTCTTGACTTATTTTCTTATAATCCGTGAGGCACAGCATTTGTGGATGGAGAAGCCTGGTTGTGGTATGATAAGAGATTTCAAAAGCAGAAGGTGGTGGATCAGTCACTGCGTTGGGACGTTGGGCATCCTGACATTTGGTTAACCACTATGGTAAATAGTCTTGGAGCTGTTAGTAGAGGTGGCTAAGTTAGGATGGGTGGGATGGGAGTAAGCTGCGCCTTTAATGTGGGCATTGCTTGTTGGTGACATGTAGGTTTTTGCACACTTGTACAAAGTGTGCAGAAATGTATTCAGCAGTACAGTGTGGTAGATGGAAAGGCACAATGGTTAATCGAGTTCACAGCAGCCTGAATTGGGTGGGTTACTGTCATCATTTCCTGGACTTCAAAGTGGTTGGGATAGGGGGAATTTTGGGGACAGAGAAGGTGGGTGTCCTTTCATGGGTCAAGAGAAAGTGTGGGGGATGAATTCCCCCATTAATGTACGGATGTTGTGGCAGAAGCCCATCCAATTTCCCAATTGAGCGGTTGTGGGCAAATTAGTAGATGGATTTGATGAGGCGGTGCATTAACTGGATGATTTCTTGATAGTAGGCGAAGAGTTTGAGGAATTGTGGGAAGGTTTGCTAGAATTTTGGGGATGTGTGAGGAGCTAGGAGTCCCATTGGCTAGGTAGAAGCTGGAAGGCCCAGCAAAGGAATTGGATTTCTTGGGTTTATTAGTGGATGTGGAGCTTGTGTTCTGTTTACCACAGATAAGATAGCACATTTGAAGGAGAAGATGGGATGGGTAGTGTGCAAAGATAAGGTGTGGATTAAGGAGTTTATGGAGTTTTTAGGGCTTTTGAATTTTACATGTTAGGCAGTTCATCTGGGGCGTACTTGTTGTAGGTCAGTGGTCTTTTTGTTAAAAGGGGGGAAGAGCAAATATTATTGGGTCAGGATTAGTCAGTTGGTGTAGACAGACTTGGCACTTTGGTTGTCATTCTTAGAGTGGTTTAATGATGTTTCCTTTTGGCAGACCATTTGGGTTGGTCAAGGGGAATTACAATTGCTTATGGATACAACAGGAGCTATCAGAATGGATACGTTTTTTGGTGGGGAATGGTTTGTGTCTCATTGGCTGGCAGATTGGAAGAATGAGTGGAAGGGGGATGTTGCTTTTTTGGAGTTAATGCAAATCTGGGTTGTGTTAGTAGTTTGGAAGGAGAGGTTGCAGGGAAAGTGGTCAAGTTTTTATTCAGACCATATGGCAGGTCCGAGTTTTGCAGGTAAAGAATGCAATGGCTGAATTGTTGTTGTCAGTTTTACATAAGTTGGTTTTACAGAGTTTAATTAATTTTCCTTCACAGATGCACATGTGGCAGGGGCTAGGAATAGGACTGCTGACAGTTTGTTGCAATTTCAGTTTTCCAGGTTTTGACTGTTGGTTCCAGGGGCAGTGGAAATGCTGATGGTGTTGCCAGACAAGGTACTGCATCTTGGGCTGAAGTAACCAGACAGTTGGTGCAACAATCTTGGGTAGCATCTGCCAGGAAGGAATATGGTAGGGCATTATATGATTTTGATAAATTTATTTTACAGTTGCCTGAGGAGGATGGAGTTTGGTCAGAAGAACTATTATTGAGATATTTGGCTCAGGCTTGGGGTAAAGGCAAGACAGTGCAGTCAATTATGGTGGACCTGATAGTGATTAGTATATTTACGCAGGTGGCTGGGTTGTATGATTTCACTAAGTCCTGGACAGTGGGGCATATGTTAAGAGGATGTAGCAGAGTGCTTGGTGTGAATATGGACATGAGTTGTCCTTTGGCAAGACAGGTTTTGAAATTGTTATTGAAAAGTCTAGCTTTAGTGGTTGGTGATTCAGTGGATTATGTTTTGTGGGTAACCCTGTGTTTGTGGATGATTTTGGAGCATTCAGGATGTCAGAACTATTAGGGTCACTAGTTTGTGGAGCTGTCATGTTTCCCTTTGTGACAGAGTGCATTTGGTTACATTTAACTGAAATGAATCAGTTAGGGAAGGGCACACAGAAAGCTCTTGAGAAAGATAGGAGTGATTGGATGTGTCTGGTGGGTTGGGCTGGGAGATTAATGTGGACTCATGTGGGGAGCCCTCAGGACTCAGTTTTTCAGTTGAGAGGGGGTAAGATGGTAATGGGTAATCAGTCTGTATATGTAATACGGAGGGCTTTGTATTGTATGGATTTTCCATGACAGAGGTTTGCTTCAAATTTAGCGAGAGAATGCAGATCAGTTGAAGCCACTTGGAGAGAGTGGGTTGCTGATCTTCAAATGCTCTTTTTATCTTGTGTTACATAATGGACTAAATTGATTGGTTTAATGTTACTTTTTTTTGTATGAAAGGATATTGTCATCCTGGGCCATATGTATATTCATTGGGTAGCAGAGATGGATGCTGTTAGACTGGCTGGCAAGGAATTGGGTTTGCATTGATTTGGGTGGAGAGTCAAGTGGTACTGTATTAGATGCCTTAGGTGGAATCAGCTTATGGAGGATATTGCATTTATACTGTCACAGATGGGGATTCCTCAAGGATTGGTGATACATTTGACTGGTAATGACTTCAGAATAATTCCTAGAAAGCAGTTGGTGTATAGGATAAGGGAGGATTTGGTTATGCTGAAAAGGTTATATCCTGGTATGTGCATTGTATGGTCTGAGATAGTACTGTGCTTATGATGGACAAATGCCGCTAGTTTAATGGAATTAAAGTGGGCATAGCTTTATTAATTGTAGGCTGGCATGGCAGCTGGTTACTTTGGGTATGCACATGATAGAGCATAGAGACGTTGATGACAGGGACCCAGTTTGGTTTAGAAACGATGGCGTGCACCTGAAAGAGTTTGGTTTGGATCTGTTTAGTGTACATTTAAGTTTATTTTAGAGGGTTTAGTGAAGTTGTTCTTTAAGCAAAAGGGAACAGCCTGGGGTCAGGCTGTTAGCCAAAGAAGATGGGAGGGATTGTCCCTCTCCTGTTCCCCTCTTGGTGTTGGGCATTGATGCAAGGAGTTTGGGGGATGAAAAGCAAATGGTAGGATGCTGCTTTGATTAGTAAGAATAAGTGAGCATTGGTGTGGATGCTGCTTGTTTGGGCAGGGTGAGTGGGGATACACTGCCCTGATGTATGGTTACAAGGGTGTTAGATGTGGTGATTACATGCATGTTCATGTTGTGATTAACATTTTGAAATGATGCAATAAAGTTATGTTGTTGGAAGTCAATAAAGGTCATCAAATGCCAGTTTGGTGTGATGTATTTTATTGAAGGGGACTAGAACAAAGCTTTGGGTTCTACAATTATATTTGCTTCTGACTGCAAAACAGCCCTTTCAACCTATTAGTTCAAGAAATGATGACAAAGCTAAAAATAATGTAGGGAACAAAGGCCCAAAAATAGGGACATAATTTAAATATTGATCTTACAAACTTAGAAAATTTCTAGAAAAACTGGATTTGTGTTAACATACATTTTATGAAGGATATGAAGTCTGAAATTCAAATGAATGTCATTATTTAATGATGCCAATTCACAATTATTTACTAGAAAACCATACATTTTATGAGGAACAGAACAAAAATGTGAGGCAAAAGTAAGGACATTCTGTGAAAATCTGGATAGTTGAGAGGTATGTTGAAACCCTGTGTGTGAAATACATCACACTGTGATAGCAAGCTTTCTGCATTAACATGGGCAACAGAATTAAATATATAATATGTGTTCTGTTCAATAACATTGTCTGTCTTAGTTCAATTTTTTCTCACTGATACTACAAATGCATGAGAAGGAACATGGCCTCTCTCTGACAATTATGTGCATGCCAATACTGAAAAACGCGTATGGTGAAAATGATGTTCATCAAGCCATGAATTTGTCCTTCTCCCCTCTACTTTGTGACCATGGCATTAGTATGTGAAAGACAGGATATGTGTGGGTGGGATCCCCCACAAGGGTAGTTGTTTTTGTTCACTGAAAGGGGTTTTCTCAAAATCATTTCATATTATCTCACCTCACAGTAATGGAATGCATAGAGACAGTTAGAATTGCAAAATTAAAGGTAAATGTTAGCTTTCATTTGAGATTCAAACTCAGCATTCTGTGCTGGCATTACTGCTGTTGGACTAAGAAGAGCTTTTGGCTTCCTGGAGATCTTGGGTTCAAATCCCAAACAAGAACTAGTATTTAATTGCATACACAGAAGGCTTTTGCTGCATTTCTGCATGTATTTGAAATTTGACCTTAATCAGCATGCAATTTCCTAAGTGAGACAAAAAGGTTCTTAAGGGCAAACACAGTACCTGTCTGTCCAGAAACTCTAGTTAGGCCAATGGCCAGGATGCCAGTATGGAATGTTGCAAGTCATAGGTTTGAATCCTACATGAGAGCTAATGTTTTAATTTCAGGGAATAAAAGTTCTATGATTTGAACAATGCCTAAACAGAAGGCTTTCTCTACATTTGCATGTGTTGGAATTAGGTTCAAGTTCTACCAGTTTTGACAAAAGTTGTCTTTGAACCTTTGTCATTTTATTCATCTACTTTGGATAATATCATTGTACACATTTGGTAGAAATGGATTCATTTAATATAGCATCATTACAATCATGCTGTGATTTACAACTTCTTTGTAACTTCTTTGTAATTATTCAGTGCATACCATTTGTCACAAGCTAATCTTATACAAATTTCTAATATCCAATACCTACTCTGATACTTGTAGCAAATGGTCTTCGATAATATTAACATAGTCTACTCAATATCCACATTTCCCAGGGTTACAAGTTTCTATGCAATTAGTCAGCCAGATATAAACATAAATTATTCTTATGCAAACCCCACTACTTATTATTATACATTCTAATTTTATTGTTTTAGTTTTAGTTAGTTTTATACTTTAGTTAGCAACCAAATAGTGCTATGTCTACTTTGTTAAACAAAACAAAAAAAAAAAAAATATATATATATATATATATATATATATATATATATATATATATATATATATATATATATATATATATATATATATATATATATATAACTGCAGCTAATATAAGTGACTTAAAAACTTAAAAACATGCTATCAAAAACATGGCGCATATTGTAGTAAAAACAAGTAAATTGTGATTTCTATGTAACAAATTTTAAAAACAGTTATTGAAGCAACACTGTGGTTATTCTGTTTGAATCTTTCATCTTGAATACTTTATGTTTTCCTAAATAAAAAAAAAATCTGTATCCTTATCAGAAATTTAATGTTGTCTGAAAGGGCTAATAACAATAAAACATACTTCACAGGCTTACTGTAAAATGTTAGAAAGTTATTATAACAATAGTTTAATAAAATATTCACTAACCTTTACATTAAATTTTTTTTTTCATGTTACAAGAAAGTCTGAAAATGCTACGGTCCTGTCATATGGATTTTTACCCTTTTGAGAAAAAAGGGTCAATCTTAGCAAATACTCATGTTTATAAATTAAAAAGATTAGAAGACCACTGCACAATTATATTTTATCTTGCTTACTATGCACTCTAATTGCTGCATTGTTATTGTAGGAGAACGTTTTGTTAGATTTCAACCCACTATGATTACTGAAATCAGCATGCTTTGAAACACAAATGCTGGCAAAACACCTGACTGACTGAACCTAAGCCATTAGAAATATCACAATAATCACTTTGGTGAGGTCCTTAGTGCATTTATTTTATTTTATTTCATATTTGTTTACCAGGAAAGTCTGACTGGGTCACAGCCCATTTTCAGAGGAGGTCCGAGGAGAAAACTCTAGTAACAGCTACCAAATTACCAAAGAAAACTTACAAGAAATTACAAAAGTTACAAAAATTGCAAGAATTACATTGAGTTACTTTGACTAGTACATCATAATTCACACTGATTGTTAGGACAGATTTTTATAGATGCAAAAGTTCAAAGCAGTGTTGACCAAAATAATACACATAGATAAGCAGGGCAGACAAAAACACACTGCACTACAAAGAAATACTACAGAATAAGTGCTGAGCAAGGCGAAAAGAGAAGCAATATCCACAAGGTGGGCAGAAAGGAATAATAGGAAGCATAGTTAGAAGAAATATATTGGGGAGGAGAGGAGGTTCAGAATGACAAGGAAGGGTAAGTGAGATGAGAAGAGAGATAGTAGTAAGGAAATTAGTAGGGGGTAATATGGAAGGGGTAGTTAAGTGGCTAGTTAGTTATGAGGGGGAAGGGGTAGAGAGAGGAGGATAGGTAGAAAGTGAGTGCTATAATTACATAAGTTGGACATAAACTGGACGGACTATAAATTGAGAACTAATGGACAGGAAGAATAGGACACAGGGCTAAGTCCTTTTCTGGGTAAATCCTATTCTTCATGTCCATTAATTATTAATTTATCTTCATCATTAATATGTTTTCTATATGGTATCAGTGTTTGAACACAAGTTGCATTATTTCTTAGTTTGCACACATCACATAGTTGTAAAATGCCTTTTTTGTTTGCATAACTGGTTCCTACAGGAGTATTTAACTTGTTTCTTAAAATCTCAAAATGTTACAGCTTTTGTTCTTTTTTCCTTTTCAAGAAGAAAAATTAAGTGTTTGGTAATTGTCCCATTTTATGTACAGTTATTTCACATGCAAAGAAAAAATGAAGCTGCATTCTGGCATTTCATTCAAAACACACAGCTAGGTATTACATAATTTAATATAGAATTGACTGTACTATATGTAAGATCAGTGATAGCCATATTTGAATAACTGAGAACTTATCAGATGTAATTAGCTCATATCAGTTTTAGAATTAAAAACTACTCTGGAATATTTGTCATTTTAAGGTATTTAAAGATAAATGAGCCCATTGCTGGAACATATCATTGCTGGAGCCTTCCTGTGTCCTGACAGAGTGCTCTTCAAACTATCTGGAGATATACAGAGCTGAGTATATTTTTCTGGCACTTCACAGTTGTGTACTGGTAATTGTTGTTTGACTAATTTTATAACATTGCTGGCTGACTTCAGAGTTGTGCACTGTTATTTTTGCTTCACCGTATAGTTTTTCAGATCTCTGCTGAAGGTGTTGGTTTTCCCATACCCACCCTCCCTATTCTTGTGTTGTTGTTTAAATTTGGAGGCTTTTGCAGTTGCCCGCCCCCACTGTAGATTTGATCTGGGACACTCCCCCAGTCCCATCTCTTTACCTCATTCTACCTAATAGACTCCTTCTGCACTTGTTTTTAGTCATTTTTAATTTAATTGCATTTTTTAAACTGTTTTCTCTAACATTGCTACATACTCAAGTGTGTTAGCTTGCATTGCATTTGAATTGTTTTGACTGCTGTTTTAGCTACTTTTCTGTATGTATATATATATATATATATATATATATATATATATATATATATAATACCTTTCCTGTAACTAGTGTAGTCCAGATTCAGATTTGCTGTATCCAGGACTGTATGTAAGCTTCTGAGCCCCCCCAATCTTTCTGTGTTGGAGGGAAGCCTTCTAGCTTATCAGTGGGAGTGGTAAGCACTAGGTAACCTATCTACCACATAAGGAGTGGTTCTGGCCCAGAAATTGTAGTTATTGGCCGTTTGGGCAGTTTTTCCATCTCTCTCAACTTTCTGATTTAAAAGCCCACATTTGCACTTGTTTCCCCCCTTTCCTGTAACTAGTTTAGTCCAGATACAGATTCTTAGTTTTAGCACTTGAATTTGATTATTCGTGATCAGCACTTGTTCAGAACTTGCAAGCACTAAATAACATACTAATTACTACAGCACTCAACCTTCCTCATTACCTAGAGGAAAACCAGTTTTGGTACTTACTTTCCTCACTTGCTTAGAGAAAAACAGCTGTTGTACTCACTTTCCTCACTAATCTAGAGGAAAATAGTTTTTTATTCAGGCATGTCCAAGGGTCAACTCCCAGTGTTCTCTCCTGTCTATCTGATGAATCTGGACATCTTGGAGCAATGTAGAAATTGCCTCATGTACACAGAAAACCCTCTCCTCTTACCACCCAACACTGCAACCTGTGAGAGATGTACTTATCTAGCCAAACTGGAGGAAAAGCTCTCTCCAATCAAGACTTGAACTTGACAGTCAAGAGGAGAAGGTAAACACTTGCACCACACCACACTCATCACGTAGTCTCACTAAATCTACACCACCAAAATCCACACATAGAAACACAAAAACATACATGGAGGCTCTCAATAATAATCTGCTCAAGCAACAGAGACCTCCAAAGCAGAAATGTAAGCAACCATCACCCCCCCCAACACAACCCAAATGACACATAGCCCACAGTCCCAGTGTGCCACTCAACCACAGCCAATAAGGCAAAACAACGTACACAACACACTAGTCATAGGTGACTCTATAGTCAGGCACACTGATGTCCCACTCACCAGGCTAAACAAGGAGAAGGTTACTGTCAGCTGCCTGTCGGGTGCCAGGATCCGCCACATAACACACGCACTCAGGTCACTCCACAACAAGTACAAATATGACTCTGTCATTGTCCATGTTGGTGTGAATGACCTGAGATGTACCTCCCTGGACTACATGAAAAGAGACATGGAAGAGCTCTCCGATCTTGTAGCCCAGGCAGGTATGACCCTAGCCCTGAGTAGCATTCTGCCATCACCCAGAATGATGCCACAGTACAAGGACAAAATGATTGACTTCAACAATTGGCTAAGCTTCTGGTGCCATTCTAAAGGGATCCAGTATCTGTCTGCCTGGAATGACATGGTCGACAGACCATGATGCTTTGCCAGAGATGGCCTGCACCTGTCACCCCTGGGATTCCGGATACTGGCTAAGGTTCTTGCCACCCCTATAGTGCCATTTTTAGGCAAGGTTCAAATGACAAATTCACCACTGTAACAGGAACAGGCAATCAAAAACTGAGGGTAATGCTACTCAGTGCTAGAAGTCTAAATCTCAAAATGCACTCACTCGAGGCACTCCTTAAAATGGAGAACATTGATATCTGTGCAGTGACTGAGACCTGGTTCAAGGCTCCAGAGAGCACCCATGCACTGCCAGGCTATAACTCATACCACACTTTTCGGCCATGTAACCTGGACCGGAACACCAAAGGCAGAGGTGTGTCCATATACATTAAGGATATCCACACCTCCAGGCTAGTTGCTCAGCTTAATGCAGCCGAGGTTATCCAAGTGCAACTAACTCTGGGCAAAACTGCAATCCAAATTGTAGCTTGCTACAGATCGCCCACTATGCCCCAGTATTCCCACTCCTCTTTTCTTGATGTACTGGAAAATATTAGGGTTCAACCAAACACCCTAATAATGGGCGATTTCAACTACCCCATCATTAACTGGGAAAACTACTCATGTACCAACTCATTTGCTCGACGCTTTCTGGAATTCATAAACTCCAATGCCCTGGATCAACTTATCCCCACCCCCACCAGGGGCAACAATATCCTAGATCTAGTCATTACCAACATGAGCGACTGGTGTTCCACACCTGAAGTCAATGCCTCATTGGTCCGATCCGACCATAAGCTAATTACCCTAGATATCCACATCCTGCCCCCATCCCCCATTAAGGAAACCATGGTAAAAAATTTCTCCAAAGCCAACTTCATGCTTCTTAAGACAGAAGTGGTGAACTTCATGACACACATGCAGATGGACAATACAGTTACAACTACTGAATCCTACACAATTGCACTTTATAAGCACTTACATGAGTGCATGGATTGTGCTATCCCAAACAGAACCAAGATGCTATCCTCCAAAAAAAGGAAGCCAATCTGGTGGTCCTCTGCCATAAACAAACTGTACAACAGAAGGAAGAAACTGTTGCAAAATAGAGTAAAATCCCACGAGTGGAGGAGCTCCCTGGTCAGCCTCAGTAAGAAGCTGCAATCCCTGATAAAATCCTCCAAATCTAGTTATGAAAACAAAATTGCCACTGATTCTAAAGACAACCACAAAGCATTCTATAGCTATGCCAAGAATCTCAATGGCAACACTCAGATCTGCTCTGAGTTATAGCACAAAGGCACTAAATATACAGACGCAATTGATATTGCCAACATCCTTGCAGATAGGTTCAGTGCTAACTTTACCTCCCTCTCACCCCCTAAAGAGCCCATTTCTATACCGGAAGAATGCAAAGTTCCTGTAATCACGGCTGCACAGGTAAAAAAACACACTCTCCAAAGCCAAGAACACAGCATCCATGGGACCAGACAACATCCCAGGCTGCATTCTACACAAACTACAGAACGAACTGGCACCCCACCTAAGTACCATGTTCAATCATAGCCTCACCTCAGACTTTGTGCCTGCTGAATGGCGCACAGCAATGGTTATCCCACTCCACAAGGGGGTAGCCACCATGGACCCCGGGATCTACCGCCCCATTAGCCTGATGAGCCTGGTCTGCAAGGCCATGGAATGTATCATCATGGAACTTATAAACAAAGATATTGGTAATCTCCAAACTCTGGACCACACTCAGTTCGGGGTTGTAAAAGGCAGATCATGTCTCCTAAACCTGATAGACTTCTTTGAAGCAGTCACCAAAGCTGTAGACAAGGGTAAGATAGTTCACACAGCCTATCTAGATCTTGCCAAGGCTTTCGGCACCATCCCCCACTCTGAAATTATAGATAAACTCACTAAACTAGGTATAAATCCCTATGTCACAAGATGGGTTGCCAACTGGCTCACTGACAGAACCCACACTGTGAAAGTCGCAGAGTAGCAGTTGGGAGGGTGGCTTAATGCTAAAGTGCTTGCCTTATAAACACAAGGTGCAGGGTTTGAGTCTCACAAAGAATAATTGGTTAGGCTTAAAATGGCTCACAAGGGCAGTTAGCTTAGTACTAAACTGTGACTCCAAGTCCGACTTCAGACCAGTGACAAGTGGAAGACCAATACAATAGCAGCCTAAGGCTTATTTTACTACTTTTCCTGCAGAAAAGTACTTATTTCTGCTTTACGGATCTTGTCATTTGATATGTTTGATTACAGTTCTGTAGTATTTCTTTAATTAAAATATTAATTATGCAATATAATCTCCATATAAATAAATGCCACTTGATTTTATTATAGTTGATTCACTGTCTTTTTTTTTTTTGTCTTTTTTTAACAAATTTTGAGTTCTATGTTCTAGGCTGAAGTTATTGGAAATTATGTTGTTTCACCTGCCCAGCATAAGAAGTACAAAATCTTGTACCAAGATGTAATTTTAATCTTGCAAATTTTCTTAAAACAGCAACCTTTTATTACACACTGATGATGTAGGCATTGATGTAATAAAGCAGTATTACAAAATGGTATTCACTCTGGAAACTGGTGGTGTTGCTGAAACACAATTATTTGAACTGTACAAATGTAAGTATTGTGTTTATAAAATAATTGCTCTGAATTTGGTGAAGAAAGGAAAAGTTCATATACTTGCTGTTTTCTTTGTATAAAAGTAATAGCAACTTCAGAGGTGATTGTTTTAAGTAGTACGGGATATGCAGAACATATTCCTCATGTAAAGAAAATAAGAGAGTTTCCCTCAAAGCACTCTGGACAAATGTGCTTTTGCAATTTTCATGTTATAATCTACATTCATCTGGGTTACTCCTGTAAAGGAAGACGAAGTACTTGTGAACTTGGCCTGGTAAATAACTTTAAATACATTGCCATTGTACAGAATGATGTGGTTCTTTCTTTCATTTTTTTGTTCACACGGTTGCTGCTGATTGAGTTTTCTGACTTAACCTCACTTAAAAATAGAACATATATTTAATGTACTATTTATTTTTCAACATGTTGTTTATTTCATTGAGACAAAATGCTCTTCTTCCAGGCAAAAACTGCAGCATTTCTACTGGTACACTGTCATGCTAATGACTACGTTTAGCACTTAAGTTACAACAACAGAGAAAGAGAAGGATCCAGTTGTATTTTCTTTAATATATTCACTGCTTGCAGTAATAGAGATCCTTGTACTTTTTATAATGCACATGCAACCTTCAACTCTCAGCTTCACTTTCACCAGAGAAATGTCTTCTATTTTAGCTTGAATAGTAAGTGCTAAATGGTACACAATACCCTGGAACTAAAGATTGTGCCCAGCAGTGTTTTAAACTTAAAACAGCACAGATACGATGTTACTGAGTCATGCTTTATTTTTAATATGTTAAGTGGAAGCTAACTGTGTGGTATATTTAAATTGCTAAAGCAATGTGTTTGGTTCTGTATCACATGACAATTAAATTATTTGCTCTTTGAAAATGATTTAACCTTTAAATAAAACTTCCTGTTTGGACCTGCTTTTGGTATGTGTTATGTTTTTGTGCAAAGTTGCTGTCAAGGCATTTTCTCCCCTGTTCAAAAAAAACTTTTGCTCTTCAGGTAGAATGGGGGAAGAACAAATGAGGGTCTTACCCTGAGCTCCAAATGGCCTAGCTACTCCTCTTATATATACTTTCAATCACTGTGTGATGTACTAAATGGTCTCCTTTCAATTTGTATCTTCAAATCTCACAGAGGTTATTTTCTGATGTATTTATTAGCATATTATTCTCCTGTGCCTAACCAGTCGATTTAGTCACGTTCTTTTACAGGTATGCCCTATCACTAACCCATGTAATCAGTTTACCCAATTTCAAGTCATCTGCATACAGACTGCAGAACATCTCAGATGAAAAAGATAGATCTGAAAGGTACACTCTAAACAACTGTAGGCTTAGGACAGAGCCCTGTGGGGAGACCCTGACTATAACCAAGAATTTCACCTGACCAATTACTATATGATACCTGCCGTGTTCTATTTGTAAGCCATGAAGGTAGTACATCAGTACATAATTGCTCAATTTATTGATCAGTGTTTTGTGTATGACCATATCAAATGCTGAAGTTCTATCTATATAAATTTAGGCAATGTTTGAAAGACCAAATTACCACAGTAACAGCTATAAATAAATGCAATCTGAGGGTCATGCTGCTCAACGCTAGACATCTAAATCTCAAGATGCACTTGCTTGAAGCACTCCTCAAAATGGAGAACATTGATATTTGTGCTGTAACGGAGACCTGGCTTAAAGCAGCAGAAAGCACCCCTGCACTACCAGGCTATAACTCATTCCACACCGTTCGGCCCCAGAACATGGACCGAAGCTCCAAAGGTGGTGGTATCTCCATATTCATAAAGGATATGCACACCTGCAGACTAGTAGACCAGCATAACACATCTAAGATACTTCAAGTGCAGCTAACATTGGGTAAGATGGTGATTCAGGTTGTAGCCTGCTATAGGTCCCCAACCATGCCCCAAGACTCTCACTCCACGTTCCTAAGCACCCTGGAAACTATTAGGATCCAACCCAACACTCTCAAACTAGGTGACTTCAACTACCCCTCTATCAACTGGGAAAACTACTCATGCACCAATACAATGGCCCAATGCTTCCTGGAATTCATCAATTCCAATGCCCTGGACCAGCTCATCCTTATCCCCACTAGAGGAAGCAACATCCTTGACCTGATTATTACTAAAATGGGCAACCATTGCTCTACACCAGTAGTCAATTCCTCCCTGGTTAGATCCGTCCACAAACTAATCACCATGGAAATTCACATCTTACCTATACCCCACCCCCCACAAAGGTAACCACCATGAAAAACTTCTCCAGAGTTGACTTTAGGCTCTGAAAAGCAGAGGTGGCTAATTTCACGACACCCATGTCATTGGAAAATAGATGCACAACTGCCGAATCATACGCCGATGCACTGTACGAACACGTTCATAAATGCATGGAACTACCCATACCCAACAGAACCAAGACGCTCTCCTCCAAAAAAAGGAAGCTGATCTGGTGGTCCACTGCCATTAATAAACTCTACAACAGAAGGAAGAAACTGTTGCAGAAAAAGGTGAAGTCCCAAGACTCGAAAAACTCACTTATTAGCCTCAACAAAAAGTTGAGATCCCTCATCAAAACCTCTAAAGCCAGCTATGAAGGCAGAATTGTGGCAAACACTAAAACAACCACAAAGCCTTCTATAGTTATGTCAAGAATCTTCATGGAAAAACCCAGGTTTGTTCTGAGTTACTGCACAATGTTACCTCCTATACTGAGCCAATAGATATTGCCAACATACTGGCTGACATATTCAGTGCCAACCCACCAAAGGACCAATCACAATACCGGAGGAATGCCAGGCACCCAGCATTACTGCAGCACAGGTTAAAGCTGCATTGTCCAATGCCAAGAATACAGCTTCCATGGAACCCAACAATATCCCTGGATGTGTTCTACATGAACTACAAAGTGAACCTGCACCACATCTTGTGTGCCCTGTTCAGTCACAGCCTCACCTCAGGCTTTGTCCCTACTGAATGGCACACTATTACAGTCATCCCTCTCCAAAAAGGGAGAGCGACTACAGACCCTGGGAATTATTTTCCCATTAGTCTGATGTGTCTGATATGTAAGGCTATGGAGTGCATCATCATGGACCTAATTAACAAGGATATAGGGAATCTCCAAACTCTAGATCCCATGCAATTTGATTTTGTGAAAGGTAGATCATGCCTGCACAACCAGGTTGACTTCTTTGAGTCAGTCACCAGAGCCATGGATGAGGGCAAGGCAGTTCATACACAGGCTTGGATACCTTTCCACACTCAGCAATTATTGATGAACTCGCCAAACTAGGCATCTACCCCTATATCACTAGGTGGGCTGCAAATTGGCTCACAGATAGAACTGACAGTGTGATAGTAGTGGACTCCAAGTCAGACTGCCAACCAGTCACAAGTGGAGTCCCACAGGGATTGGTCCTGGGTCCTGTCCTGTTTGGCATCTACTCCTAAGACATCCAGGCCAACATGTAGGGACTCTGGCTGACCAAGTTCACAGATGACTGCAAGCTGGGAGCCATTATTAACTCCCCAAGTGATGTAGACATCCTGCAGAAAGACCTCACTGAGACCAATGACTAGTGTTGAAACCATGGCCTTAAGCTTAATGCCAAAAAATGCATCATCATCCCCTTTGGGAAAAACTCAGTTCCCACTAATTACCAAAATGATGGAGCCCATGGAACAGTGAAGGCATTATAAGAGATCTGGAGAAACAGGTTGACAGCAACCTCTCCTTCAACCACCACATTGCCACTGTGGTCAGAAAGTCCTTCTATGTGGCACATCTCATTACCAAGGGTTTTGCATCCAGGAAGAGAGAGGTCATCATATCTCTCTACTCTTCCCTCATTAGGCCAGTCATCGAGTATAATGTTCCATTTGGCATGGACCTCACTAGACACATGCAACAGCTGGAAAGGCCACAAAAGTACCTCATGAAGAGGATCCTAGGCCTTAAACACATGTCCTACATGGACAGACTCAAAAAACTCCAGCTATTCTCTGTGTTATATCGTCTACTAAGAGGCGATATCTGCTTAACTTACAAAGCCATGTCTGACCCATCTCTGTTGGAAATGCTACATCTAAAGAAATCCCAATCCCTCCGCACTACATGCTCCAGAGACCTCAACCTCATTACCACAATCAAAAGAAAATGCGGGAGGGACAGGTTCATAACCTAGAGCCTGCCCATGATCTGAAATAGACTTCCTATACATGTTAAGCAGAGCACCTCACTGGCCCTCTTCAAGAGAAATCTTGATGAGTGGATGGGAAATAGAAAGTTTACCCCAGGGATCACTCCAGTGGCTCTCTATGATAGACGCACTGGGAACTAATATCAAGCAACATGATGCCAGAGCACTTCTATGGGCTAGGTTTATAAAGGCTCCAGGGCCATTAGCCAACTACACATCTATGAACCTCACAGCACAATTTTTCAGTCATAGCTATTATTATTTTGATATAAAGCATCATGTTGCAGGTGGTAACAGATCTATTTTCACCATATGCATGCTAATATATGGTTTGGTTTCAAGTACCCACCTTTCCAGTTTTGGCAATAGTTTATTCAGTATATAACCTTCTCCATTGTTTTTCCACAACATTAAGGTAAACTTATGGGTCTGTATGACTCTGGATTTGTCCTATTCCCCTTTCCATTAAAGACAGGTTTAATGTAAAAGTCATGGATGCTGGACTTCAATTGTAATATAAAACTGCATCATGTGACACCAGAACCTTTATTGCAGCAAAAACAGTGTGTTGCACTTTTAAACTTTAATGTAAAATATGCAGGTGGCTATATTTGCAAAGTAGCCATGGATTAGGCTGTACAAAATTGGTCATCACCTATGAAGTGTCTGGCTGCACACAATGACCTCCTATAATCTGCATCACTTCAGACAGCAGCACATGACCAGAGGTTGGCCCAATAATGAGTTTAGTTAAAGTTCTACAACAAGCAACTCCTGAGAGCACTCAGTATGGAAGTTCTCATGGCACCACACAGGGCAGTAGATGCAGTATTGCGGTATTGCATGCAGCTACAGAGGCGGCATTGAGAAAGGAACACTAGCCTGGGTGTAGAGCTGAGAAATCAAGCTAAAGTGAAGGAATGTACAAAACATATCAGAAGTGGATGAAGAAACATAGGGCATGCTTCTTCCATGATGAAATCAACAAGGAATGAGATGAAAGTGATTTTCATTAAGTAAAGTACTAACTGCAACATCCAGGGATTATCCATTTTATAGCTTCATAGGTTCATAGGTACTTCATTGGCTATTGATCCTTGACGATTTTAAAAGACCATCCTTACATTCCCTTGGCTGTTGCTCGCACTGGTAACCATTTGAAATGTTGGGACCTACTAGTGCAAGTCCCTAAATATGGAGTCTAAATGACCAAAAGAATAGACAGTCAACAACCAATACTATCTGTATTAATACTAACAGCCTTGCAGTTTGTTTGGTGGTGTTCTCATCGAGGTGGTTGGACCAATAAAGTATTTTTACTTTCCGGGACCTGGATTTATTTGTTCTTGGTACAGCAGTTGTTTTTTGCTACCAAAAGAATAGACTTATATATAGCAAGTCTGAGATGATATTTCCTGGAATATTCCTTTTTCTGCAAGGTATGGCAATTTCAGAGCTGGTATATATAAGTTTGGAGTTGTGGGGCACTTGCCCATACATTGGGAGTGCATGGGGTGCATGCCACCCCCTGAAAAAAAAAGAGGTTTAAAGGAGAAGTGTGATGCTTGTGATTTGCTCTTCTCCTGTAGTTTCGGTCTCTTTTTTTTTTTGGCTTATCAGCATTTGGCATTGCAAGTGCAGACATTTCAACAGGAAGACTTTTAACCTTTGTATTTTACATACAGATAACCCAGAACCAGGCAGAAAAGGACATGTTTGAACATTTACATTTTGCCCATTTAGAGACAAGAAACAGGAAATAATCCATAAACTAGAAAGTGGAATGGTGAATGAATTAGGGCAATTCATCATGGAGCTGATGTTCTCAGTGTTATATGGATCGTTGAGTTATACTGCAGGAAAGATCCATACAAGATCCATGCAATACCTGAGATGGAATCGAAGAAGTCATAAAAATAATAAGTCCACAACAGTAGAAACGCTTTATTATACAAGATGAAAGCTTTCGGGGAAACACCCTTCCTCAGTTATCATTCATTTAAAATATAATACATTTTATACCCTTCACTGCATAATAGCACATGACACAGCCAACTAATAAAATAACAAAATCAATCAATTATTAATCAAATAAAACATTTCATTAACTAAAATAAAAGAAATATATACACACTTAAAAAAAAGAGGGAATTCATTCTTATACCATTTATACTGCATCTGCTTTTGCACAAGATATGGCTCTATAGTTATCATATTATTCAAACCAGGAAACTTGTCAGCATCTAATCGAGTAATGCTGACAAGTTTCCTGGTTTGAATAATATGATAACTATAAAGCCATATCTTGTGCAAAAGCAAAACGTGTATATATGTATTTTATTTTAGTTAATGAAATGTTTTATTTGATTAATAATAATTGATTGATTTTGTTATTTTATTGGTTGGCTGTGTCATGTGCTATTATGCAGTGAAGAGTATAAAATGTGCTATATTTTAAATGAATTGTAATGATAACTGAGTAAGGGTGTTTCCCGAAAGCTTTTATATTGTATAATAAAGCGTTTCTACTATTGTGGACTTATTATTTTTATGAATACAGCAACACAGTTCTTGGTGGTTTACTATAGCTAGCTTGTTTATATTGTATCATGGAATAAAAGAAGAACATGAAAGCATGGGAGAAGTACTCATCTAAAGCAATAACTTAAGAATGTATGAATATGAAAGTTTATTGATACTAATATAAGGCATCCCACCAGACACCATAATCCCAATAATTCTATCATTGGAAGATTCTATTTAAAGACCAATTCAGCTTTGTATATATGAAGTGTACACAGCAAATGAGCAAACATCCAGACTTAAGGAGTCTCTCTGTCTTACACACACACACACACACACACACACACACACACACACACACACACACACACACACACACACACACGCATATACACATACACACACACACACGCACACACGCACACACACACACACACACACACACACACACACACACACACACACACACACACACACACACATACACACATGCACAACCTTGCATGCACCACAAGCGCACACACACAAATGCACAAACACACACACACACACACACACACACACACACACGCACACGCACACACGCACACACACGCACACACACGCATTTGAATTCATATACAGATTTTGATGCATGCATCACTTCTTCAGTTCAATAAAAAAAGCAAATGTTCTGAGAAAGACAGGCTCAATAAATTGCACACCAGAAAAAAATCTATATTTCTCATACATACTTCATGTCATTTAAGATTTCCCACCTCTAGAGATTTCCTAAGCAGATCTTAATTTCTTTCTGTGTTGATTCCATTGAGAATTTTAGTAGGTGGGACCGAAGTAATTGAATATGCATGTATATATATATATATATATATATATATATATATATATATATATATATATACTCACAATGCTGTTCTTACATTGTGCATTCTGTATGTCATCATCTGCATATATTAACCAGCCTGAATATATTAGAGAGACAGAAGGTAAGCAGTACGTTTGTATTATGGTACAATTTATTAACTAGCTTGAATATATCAGAGGGAAGGAAGGGAAGGAAAAGCTCTATAATAAGTTGAAAAATAATATATGAACCAACCTGAATGCCTCAGAAATAAAAAAGTAATCAGAAGCTTTGTAATTTGTTTAAAGCACTGAGGAGCACCAGCCATTTCAAAAAGTATGCTTTCCTAACTATGTCTGAAACTAACTGTGCAGTATAAATAAGGAAAGACGTTGTGTAGCCAGAATAAAAAACATTAAAAGAAAACTTATAAGGTGTTACCAGGCATAATCGAAGGTTACACAGGATTTAATTATACAAGTATCGCCTATGAATTGGGCAAGTTCCCCTTTCATTCAGGATTAATGCAAAATACCAAGAACATCATGTGAGTTTATTGCACTCACAAAGCTGTGGAGATGGACTTGGGATTTTAAAGACTAGTGAAGTAGTGATACAGTACTTTTAAATATAAAGTGTTGTATTTGGGGAGATGGACACATAGCTGAGCTGTTTCAATTGCTAAAGATAAAAAAACTCAATGAAGAACAGCAAGTTGCTGCAACTTCTGTTTCTGAGAGAGAAGCAAAAAGGTATTGTCTTTAAACTATTCAGTGTTATAATGGTTACCTAGAATACTGTTATTAAATCCATTTTTCAGCTGTAAAAACAATATTGAACATAGAGCAATGCAGAATCCTCTGGAAAACTGGAGGCATAGAAAAAAAAAGCAATAAAAATAGCTAAAAGCTTTTTGTCTATTCAGTAAAAATTTCTCAGCGAGGTGTGATCAGTTATTTATAAAATGACATGACATTAAAAGAAGATAATCCCTTGTATTTTCCTCAAGAACAGAAAGGGAAATATGAAACACAGAAGTAATACATTTTTAAGATAACTTCTAATATGACCATGAACCCATTACTTAAAACTTGTCACGTTATCAGCAAGAAAGAAAAGCTATTTAATGTAAACTTAGCATACTTATCTTTTGTCTCAAAAGCTGAGGTCATACATTAGTTTCCTGGAAGCTGACAATGTTAATCGTGGGCTTCAGATATATGAGATATGTCAGCATTAATGCTAAAGACACAGCCTCACAGGGGTCACACAGAGGGGCAGAAATATTACCGATGAAGTTATAGAGCTATATCTGCATACTTGTATCTAGAACATTCCAAAAGCCCTCATGGGACAAAGGTGGAATATCACATGCATTGCCATCAAGGATAATGAACATTTTACTGAATAACAAGCTACATTGTATGAACCTTATAATATTCTCAGAGAGAGTTTTAGTGGACAGAGAACACATACATGTGTAAATAATGGTTGATGGTTTGAAATCAACAACAGGAGGTTGCTACCTGAGTAATTCTACAAAAATCTCTTATGAAGTATTAATTTTTGTGAACTGTAATATCTCACTATAGGTGTAGCTTAAATGTAGAAGTGTAAACATTAGGATGTGATAATAGTTAATATGATATAATATTGCAAGAAAGACTCAGACCAGCTAGAGTCTTCACTGTAAAAACTTAAAACGTAAAAAGTCACGGACATTCAAAAGCCATACAGATGAAAAACTATTATGTCCTTAAAAGGTTAGTAGCATATATCCCATGGGACTCATTTGCAAGAGGTTTAAGGTATTCCATACTATCTAGCTTGCTGGGTCTTTCTTGTAGTTTTTGAGTTTGTCTTTGTTTCCTTTTCATCCTTCAGTTTGGATGTTTAGTTAATACAATAGTTCACAAAAATGCCTGACTGCAAATCAGATTCTGAACTGAGACTGAACAAATATATCTTGCAGTATCTTTGTGTACTATTTTGTGGGGGCCTCCATTGCCATGAAGCACTCTCCTATCTTCCAACATACAACTGAATGATGTTAAAATTAATTCAGTTATAAAATTCTATTTTTTTTCATGCTGACATCAGTGAGGGCTCTTGATGACATTAAAGGAGAGATAGTATTAATGTGCATCAATAGGCTGTAATTGATGCATCCATTTAAGTGCATGGAGACATCTCACTCTTTCTTTATAGTCATATCACCAGGGAACAAAGAAAAAATATGTGGGTGTCTCTTAGAAAGGTCTACAAAGCTTATCTGTATAAAATAAGTCAGATAGTGATAAAAATATCAAAATGAAAATATTACACATATAAAATTTGGAATATTTTGTATATATTGAGATTGTGTTTCCATTTTATTTGTAAAATATAAAGTTTTAGGTCTTCCCATTAATGCACCATTTGACCACATAAGGTTAGAAGTATAGCTAAAATCTGAACAAGAGATTGCAAAATTCAAAAATTGAATGTTTTCTCCAAAGACAATTGCTCATTTTATGGTTCTGTTCTGACATAAAAGGGCTGAACTTTTTTTACTACTAGGAAAACAGCACTCATAACTCATCAGTCCATATACAGGTTGCATTATAGATGAAAACATTAAGCATTTTTATTGGTGTTCTTTGCTGAATTATTTAGATTAAAACTAGTACTGATATTGTAAATATGAATGCAGCATTCCAGAGTATACTTTTTTTATTATTTTTACCAACAGAAGTATAACATAAGTTTACTGTGGTAAATACATTAAATGGTCATTCACTTAAAAACAGTTGATAATACATGCTGCAGTATCTGCTATATATATAACCCTATCAGATCCCCATAAACTCTAAAGAATCAAGTGGGATCCTGTAGGTAAAATAATGAAATATGAAACTCGATGTTACCTTCCTCCACACCTCTTCACCTTATATGTATAGAAATGTATAGATTTCATTACGTCAGAGAAAAGGGAACCCTCACAGATAAAAAAAAATTGAATTTGTTTTATTAAAGTTTTATTACCTGCACTATTGGGTCTTGAAAATATGAGAGTGGCATCTAGATCCAAGGAGGTCATTGTTCCACCATATAAAGCATTCATCAGGCTGATCATTGAATACAATGCCCCCTTTGGTATTTACCTCACCAGGGATAGCCATCAATTGAAGGGTTTACTTCAGAAGACTGACAAACCAAAAGACTGAATCTCAAAATACTGAAAACATTTTTAATGCAGGGGCAAGCACCATGCACCCCTCTTGTGGGGGGGATGCTCCACCCACGCCCCCTGCTAATTATATATACCAATTACAAGATAGTACAACAGTGGAGAAAGGGCAAATTCCATCCTTGAATATTTTGAGTTTTCAGTATTCTGGGATTCACTCTTTTGTTTTGTTTTTTTCAGTCTTCTGAAATAGACCCTAACTGAAACATCCACAGAGGTTCCTCAC
>NC_056742.1:479115367-479260367 GCF_019279795.1 Protopterus annectens | reverse complement strand
CCCTAGACAAAAGGGCTTCACAGCGCCCTCCACTACACCACCCGGTGCTCCCATCTCAGTCTACCTACACCAAATAAATACTGGAAAAGCACCCCTGCTAGAGCGGTGCCCTAGGCAGCGCCTAGTTGGCCTATGCCTAAGGCCGGCTATGAGTTAGAGGTCAACAATGTGACTGTGTATTAAAAGAAGTGGTTGAACAGCCAGACAATTCCTATACAAGAACATTTTATAGTGTAAAGCAATTGATTTTTTTAGTTTAACCTTGAAAAATGATAGATACAGACTAGTACTTTGCAATTATAGTTATAAATCACAGAGTTATCATGCACATCAGAGTAAATACTTCTCACTAATGTTAGTGATGTCAGAGAGATCGCATAAGGTCTGCCTTTCTCCATCAGACCCCTTTCATGAATCCCAGTAGAGGTTTTATATATTCAGGTTTGCATGTACAGTGTCAGTCATCAGATGTTTTAAGAGTTATAAAATAAAATCCATATTTCTTCACAGAAAAAAATGTCAGTGCTCTAACATTTCTACATTGGATTCTACGCTGGATGAAATATGCACATATTTTGACTGCTGGTTGATACTATATAACATGCAGACTTCAGAATGACACTGAGGACTGAGATAGTGTCTCTTGCAATAATTTAATAGCAAATATGTCTTATCTGTGGCACTACTAAAAGACAGTTTGCATTCCTGAATCCATGCCTCGACCTGATAACCATCTGACTGCATTTCAGCCTACTCCTAACCAGAAGAAAAATCAACAGAAGGAAGACTAGTTTGTATGGGGCTGTGATTCATGGATTGTTTCTAGGCTAATGACCCAGGAGGCCTTCCCTAGACCTTGTATTTCTGGTACTCTGACTTATGAATATGTATAAGATTCATAAATGTGGAGTTTGTGGATGCCCTGGAAGCCAGGCATAGATCACCCCTCAGCAATCTATAGGAGACTGAGTAGAGGGGAAGGGCTTTAAGACACTCTGCATAAGGCAGGTTTGTTATGCCTTGTATTCTTCTGGTAAGAAATCACTGAGGTCACTCTAGTTGCTGCATATGCCTGGTAAAGTACACACTGAAGAGAACATTGCACTCTGTGATTGGCCTTGTAATGGCAATGTTCAGTGGGATAATGACCTCTGTGGGGCTCGATGCCATGCCATTACCCTTAAAGTTATGCAACATAAAAGGATTTCCTCACCAGTGTGGCCACATTGTGATCGAAGATAAGGCTATAGTCTAAATACATACCCAGATCCCTGACCACTGGGTTGACTCTTAGGGGTGTATTATCAACATGGTAATTAGCCAGGATGTTTGACTTCCCAAAGTGTACAATTATGCTTTTCTTATCATTGAGTTTAAGACCATGGCTTTGGCACCATTTGTTAGTCAGAGATAGACCTTCTTGATGTATGCTAGTGTCTGCAGGGGAGTCAATGATTCCCCCAGCTTGCAATCAACTGCAAACCTAGTCAGACATAAACCTTCAGTGTTTGCTTCAACTTCAGAGAAATAAATGCCAAAAAGGAGCAGGCCCAGTACCAAACCGTGGGAATACTCCCCTAGTAACTGCCCTCCTGCTGGAGGTGGCATCACCTATTTTGACATTCTGGGTCCTATCAGTAAGCCAGCTGGCTCTCCAGCAGGTGATAAAAGAGTTTATACTTAATTTACTGACCTTGTCTATAATGCCTGAGTCGAGTATTGTATCAAAAGCATTGGTCAGATCGAGGTAAGCTGTGTGCAAAGTCTTGTCCCCATCCATTGCTTTGGTAACACTTTCAAAGAAGTCCACCAGATTTAATAGGCATGACCTTTCATTAACAAAGCAAACTTTGATGTGTCCAGTGTTAAGTCCTCATTTATCATGTCCATGATGATTTTTTTCAATGGCCTTAAATATGAGGATGGTCAGACTTATGGGTCTGTAGTTACCCCAACTGGTGGTTGAACTTCCTTTGTGCAGGGGGAAGACTGTAGCCATCTTCCATTCCTTGGGCACATAACCTGACTGTAGGCTCCAGCTGAAAAGTGATTCAAGTGGACCAGAGAGATCTTCTTTCGTACTATTTAGTAAGCATCCCGGGATATTATCAGGGCCCATCACTGCAGTGTTTTTGGCCTTGGAAAGTGCATTGAAGACCTGTTCCCTAGAAATGATTGGTGAGATTGTCATAAATGGTATTTCTGTTGAATTATCAAGGAGGAGTGGGAGAAGAAATTTGAGCCAAACCTGTTAGCCAAAAGGTTGGCAATGGCCTCCAGTTCAATGTGGTTGATGCCATAGACATTGTTGCATATTTCTTTTGAGATTACAGACATATCTGTAGAACATTTTGTGGTTGAGTTTTGCCTGAGAAGCTATTTTTCCTTCAAAAAAGTCTTTGAGGTATTAATTAAACTTCTTAGCTGCCTGTTTAAATTGGTCAGGGGATTTGCTCTTAACCATGTCCAAGATTTTTTTTTCTTTTTTTTGTGTAACCGATTGATATTGTAATTCCACTATGGTAGCTTGTCTTTTGAGGTTTTTTTATTCTTAATATGAGTGGGCACAGCTCACACTATACAGCTATCAATATGGCTTTACAGGGATTTTGTAAATAGGTCAGCTTATGCTATGGTATTTACTGGGTTTGGGGGTGCTTGGAATTTAGCTAAGGTGTCACTTAGTAGTGAGCAGTTAGTCTTGGAATAGTTCCTAAAGGTTTTTGGTTTCTCTGGGTCCCTGTATTTAATTTTTATTTTACGCAATACTGCCTTATGGTCAGATCTGATGAGCCAGGACATTACATTGGTTGAGGAACATCACTTCACCATGTTTGTGAGCACAAGGTCAAGGATGTTTGTACCTCTGGTAGGAGAATGGACCAACTGTTCCAGGATGTTGTTACTAACAAAGTTTAAGCATCACTCAGCTTGTGCATTAGAAATCACTCAGCTTGTGCATTAGAAGTGGTGTAGAATTCCCAAACTATAGAGTGTTAGTTGACATCCCTCATTAAGATCACATTGAGCTGAGCAGTGAGAGACTCTAATACATTAAGATAGGTAGTATAGGTTTCCTAGGACATGGAGGGAGATCTATAAATTGCAGGGATATGGTGCAAGATCCTGTTTATGGTGAGGTGCACATGTATGAGTTCCACTGAGTAACTACTAATAAGCAACAAGCAATATTTCCAGTACAGTGAGATATAAACCAGCACTGACAGTGAATTATCATGTCTTCCACATTGATGTTTCACACCATACACCCCAATAAAATATGAAAATATTAACATACATATGGAAATATGAATAATAAGGGGCAAGCAAAGATTCATTTATCCACTGCATTTTTTTAACTTCTTGCCCTTTCTAATACTTCCTATTATTAGCTGTTAAGTCACTTAGTTAAAGAAGAGAGACCAAAAAAAGTTTTAGATGCCATAAGGGGGTATGGTTGTGAAATGGAAGAATACAAAAATGCATTATCAGCTCGAGTGAGTTAATAAAGCTTATAAGATTTTTGATATCATTTTTAATTAGGTCAGTTATGATACATCCTATGGTTTTACAGATGCGATTAGTCATGCTAATGGGGCTATAATTTCCTGGGCCAATAATGGCTCCACTTTTGTGAAGTGGTATCATAACAATTGTGTACCATTCCTTGGGGACAAAACCAGTGGCTAAGCTCATGCTGAATACCTATAGAAGCAGGTCCACTAGTGCATGTTTTTCACTGTTTATCATACAGCTGGGTGCATTATCAGGTAACATGGATAATGTATTTATTTTTTCATTTTGGAGAGTACCTTTAGCAAGTACAGCTACATTCGTGGCCAATAACCATAGCTTGAAATGCTGTCATTTTGTCCACGGCCCCTAACTTGTCTTTGATTCTCTTTCTGAATTCATCACGGTCCAGTCATCTAAAGTTCCGTCCTATCATCTTTATCTTTGCATCATCACCCTCTCCATCTCTGAACTACACAGTGGTATAGTCACTGTTGCCTAATGTCTTTTTACCTGGCTCTTCCTTGCACCATTTACCTTGATTAGGTCCATATATAGACTTTTGTCCATTTTGCACCATCTGGTCCAGAAATTCAACTTATTATTTATTTCTGCACTGAATCTTAGGTTCATAGGTTCATAGGTTCATAGGTTCATACTAGGCTATCTGCCCTAGGGCATTTATAAGCCTAGCCAGAATGTGTTTGGCTTTCGCCACCCATTTTAAATTTATTTTGCTATGCCCTTTTTCGAGGTTAGTATACTGTGCCTCTATCTAACAGTGACACAGAAGTGATACCCGGAGTAAACCTACGATCTCCCATCCACTCATCAAGATTCCTCTTGAAGAGAGTCAATGAGGGACTCTGCCTAACCTGGACTGGGATTTTATTCCAGAGTGAAGGGAGCCTCTGGGTTATGAATCTGTCCCTCCAGGATGTCATATTTATTTCAGTGCTGAGGTTCAAGTCTCTCAAGCGCGTAGCTCGATGGGATTTGGATTTTCTGAGGTGCAGCATGTCCATTAATTCCGGGTTGGACATGGCTTTATACGTCAGGCACAGATCGCCTCTGAACAGGCGGTATGCCACTGAGTAGAGCTGGAGTTTCTTTAACCGGGCAGCATATGGCATCTGTTTGAGCCCTTTGATCCTCTTGGTGAGGTACTTTTGGGGTCTTTCCAGTTGCTGCAGGTGTCTGGTAAGGTACATCCCAAAAGGGGCATTGTACTCAATTATGGGCCTGATGAGGGATGAGTAAAGAGGCATGATGACCTCCCTGATCTAGATGTGAATCCCTTCATGATTAGGTGGGCTATATAAAATGTTTTTCTAACCACTTTGGCCACGTGGTTGTCAAATGAGAGATTGCTATCAACTTGGGTCCCCAGGTCCCTAATTACTTCTTCTGTACTTAATGGATTTCCACCTATGTGGTAATTTGTGGGCACTTTGTTTTTGCCAAAGGGGATGACTATACACTTTTTGGCATTTAGCTTGAGGCCATGGCACTGGCACCAGTTGTCTGTTTCTATGAGGCCCTTTTGGAGGATGCTTGTGTCGGCTGGAGAGTCGATTATGGCACCCAGTTTGCAGTCATCTGCGAACTTGGTCAGCGAAAGTCCTTCCGTGTTGGCCTGTACCTCCGAGAAATATATACCGAACAAGAGAGGTCCCAGGACTGAGCCTTGTGGGACACCACTTGTAACTGGTTTGGAGTCTGACATGGCTCCAGCAATTCTAACCATGTGGGTTCTGTCCTTGAGCCAGTTTGCAATCCATCTAGTGACATAGGGGTTTATATTTAAGCTGGTGAGCTTATCTATAATGCCCGAGTGGGGTATGGTATCGAAGGCTTTTGCGAGGTCCAGGTAGGCTGTGTGGACCACCTTCCCCTCGTCAATGGCCTTGGTGACTGTTTCAAAGAAATCAACCAGGTTTAAGAGGCAGGATATGCCCTTAACAAAGCCGAACTGGGTAGGATCCAGTGTTTGTAGGTCCCCAATATCTTTATTTATGAGGTCCATGATGATCCTTTCCATAGCTTTGCAGACCAAGCTAGTCAGGCTTATGGGGCGATAGTTTCCAGGATCCGTTGAGGCACCACCTTTATGGAGAGGGACCACTGTTGCTGTACGCCACTCTTTGGGCACATATCCTGTAGTAAGGCTGAGACTGAACAGTTGTTTTATGTTTGGGTTTAGCTCTTCTTTGAGTTTATGTAGGATGCAGCCCGGGACACCATCTGGTCCCATTGATGCTGTGTTTTTTGCTTTGGAGAGGGCGGCTCTTACCTGAGCATCTGAGATGTCAGGGGGGCAGCACTCTGCTGGGATAGATATTTGCCCTTTTGGTGGGGAGGGGGGGGAGAAGTTTGCGCTGAACCTGTCAGCTAGGATGTTGGCAATGTGTGTGGGTTCGGTGTATTTTTTGTCATTTTGGACTAATTCTGAGCATATCTGGGAATTACCACCCAGGTTCCTAACATAACTAAAGAAAGCCTTGTGATTATCCTTAGTGTCCTGTGCAATTTTTCTCTCAAAGCTGGCCTTAGACAATTTTATGTGTGCCCATAGTTTTTTGCTAATACTGATCGGTGATGCCTTCCCTTTTTGGGAATTTGCTTTATCATTTAGTAGCTTCCTACTTCTATTGTATAGTTTGTTTATGGCTGGGGTCCACCAGACAGGACGTCTGCCTTTGGAGGATTGGGTCTTGGTTTTATTTGGGATCGCAGGATCCATGCATTCCTGAAGGTGTTCATAGAATGCGTTTATAAAGGATTCTGCGGTCTGGGCTGTATTTTCCACAGGCCCGGGGGCTTTGAAGGATTCCACCTCAGTTTTGAGGAGTGTAAAATTTGCTTTAGAGAAGTTTTTCACTGTGGTTTTCTGGGCAGGGGGTGGGGTCGGGATGTGAATATCCAGTGAGATTAGTTTATGGTCTGATCTTACCAGTGAGGGATACACTTCTGGTCTGGAGCATAGAGTCCCCATGTTGGTGATGATCAGGTCCAGTATGTTTTCCCCTCTTGTGGGAGTGGTAACAAGTTGTTCCATAGCATTTGAGTTTATAAATTCTAGGAACCTTTGGGCTAGCGTGTTGGAGCTAGAGTAATGCTCCCAGTCTATGTTTGGGTAGTTGAAGTTGCCCAATATAATGGTGTTTGGAGAGACCTTCATATTTTCCAGTGTTCTCAGGAAGGCCGAGTGGGGTTCCTGGGTTTGGGAGGGTGGTCTGTAGCAGGCTATAAACTGGAAGGCAGTTTTACCCACTGTTAGTTGCACACGGATAGTCTCTGATGCTTCATGCTTTGCCACCAACCTGGAGGTGTGGGTATCTTTGATGAATATCGATACTCCCCCTCCTTTTGTGGTTCGGTCCAAGTTTTGGGGCGAAAAGCATGGTATGAGGTATAACCTGGTAGTGCTGGAGTGCTCTCGGGAGCCCTGAACCAGGTTTCTGTTACTGCACAGATATCGATGTTCTCCATGCTAAGGAGAGTTTCGAGTGCGTGCATCTTGAGGTTTAGACTTCTGGCATTGAGTAGCATTACTCTTAGTTTCTTATCCCTTGTGATACCTATGGAGGTGGGTTTGTCTTTTGAGCCTTGCCTAAAAAGGCACTATGGGGGTAGCAAGAGCCTTTGCCAATATCCGAAAGCCCAGGGGTAACAGGTGCAAGCCGTCCCTAGCGAAGCATCGTGACTTGTCGAGCATATCATCCCAAGCTGACAGGCATTGGATCCCCTTTGAATGACACCAGTACTTAAGCCAATTGTTGAAATTGATCATCTTGTCTTCATATTGTGGCATCATTCTTGGTGAGGGTAAGATGCTACTCAAGGTCAGGGTCATACCGGCCTGGGCTACATGCTCAGAGAGCTCCTTTATGTCTCTTTTCATGTAGTCCAGGGAGGTACGTCTCAGGTCATTCACACCAGCATGGACAATGACTGAGTCATATTTGTACTTGCCTTGGAGTGACCTGAGTGCTTGTGTTATGTGGCGGATCCTAGCACCCGACAGGCTGCTCACCGTGACCCTCTCCTTGTTCAGCCTGGTGAGCGGGACGTCAGTGTGTCTGACGATAGAGTCACCTATTACAAGTGTATCAGGTGTGTTGTTTAGTCTTAAGTGCTGTGACTGTTTGGCACACTGGCTTTGTGAGATATGTGTTGCACGTGTTTTGTTTTGGGGTAGCGGCTGCTTGGGTGTCTGCTTTGGAGGTCTCTGCTGCTTTCTTAGATCTTTATTTAGAGCCTCCGAGTATGTTTTTGTGTGATTATGTGTTTGGTTTGCTGTCGTGGTAGGTCTATGTGAGACTGGAATTGTAGTGAGTATGGTTTCCTTCTCCTCCTGACTGGTTATGCCAGTACTGAGTTGAGAGAGCTTAGCCTCCAGTTTGGCTATATGGTTGCATCTTTCACATGTGTTGGAATTTGTTGGGAGGAGGAGAGGGTTGTCTGTGTACATGAGGCAGTTGTAACATTGCCTCAAGATTCCCAGATTCACCAGCTGGACCAGAGAGGAGATTGACGACTGACCTTTGGACATGCTAGAATAATATTGGGAATTCCTTAATAATTGAAAACCAGGGCCAGTGGGGAGTGAGGGTGTAGTGCTTTTAATTTTTAGTGCTGACTTATATAATTGCTTTAGTGAGCAAGTGCCAGGTAACTTAAGTGCAATGTGTTACAGGTAACTTAAATGCAAAAACGACAAACAGTAACTTTATTTCAAGTGAAACAAGGAAATAAGTACAGTAAGCAATGCAGATATCACTAGTGAGCCACAGAAGCTGAGAAGCCGTATTAGGTGGAATTAGCATTCCAGGGAAATAACAAGCAAACAAACAACAAGCATATAAACAAACCTATATTCAGCAGGCCTGGATCTAGTCTATGCTACAGCAAACAAGGTGTACCAATTTCAGTAAGATACAGTTCAAATATTCAGGCACTATAAACCTTTAACCAGAAATTCCCAGCTCAGAAGGGCAGAGTCCAGCCTCTTCTCCCACAAGAGTGCAGACCACAAACCTTCTTAATGTAAAATAACTGGCCTGAAGCCCAAGTGCCTAAACCAGAACTAATACACTTTAAGAATAACAGACACTGGGCTCTCAATCAGCAGTTCCCAACTTAGAAGGATGAAAGCTACCTGTCCTGCCACCACAGTGCATGCCACAAACCTTCCTAATGTAAAACAACTGGTCTGAAGCCCAAGTGCTTAATCCAAAAGACTTAGAATGACAGTTAAACTTTAATCAAGTTACTACCAAGCAGTAATAAATACAATTGAATACTTTCGAGAATGCCTGGATTAGTGCTCAAGTTACACAAACAAAGCTAGATCCAGCAGGCCCGAATCCAGTCTATGCCACAGCAAACAAGGCGCACCAACTTCAGTAAGAAGCAGTTCAGATATGCATGCACTATAAGCCTTCAATCAGAAATTCCCAGCTCAGAAGGGCAGAGTCCAGCCTCTCCTCCCACAAGAGTGCAGACCACGAACCCTCTTAAAGTAAAATAACTCGCCTGAAAGCCTAAGTGCTTAAACCAGAATTAATACACTTTTAGAATAACAGACACTGAGCCCTCAATCAGCAGTTCCCAACCTAGAAGGATGTAAGCTACCTGTTCTGCCACTACAGTGCAGACCACAAACCCTCTCAGTGCAAAACAACTGATCCGAAGCCCAAGTGTTTAAACCAGAAGGCTTAGAATGAGTTACACCAAGCAGTAATAAATACAATTGAGTACTGTTAAGATGATGCAAAAGTAAAAAAGTAGGTAGAAACACAAGTACAGTAAAAGCAGATTAAATTTTTTTTTTTTTTTCTGAACAAGTGCTGAGATCAAAGAAACAGATTTGAGTGCTGAAAGTAGAAAACTGGCTAGTTATAGGGAAAAAAAACTAAGCTAGAAGGCTTCCCTCCAACACAGAAGGGCTTGGGGGCTCAAAAGCCTACAAATAGTCTATACCACTTAACAGGAAAGGCAGGAAACAAGCTTAATTTTTTTTTTTTTTTCTGTTTCCCAGATGCTCTCTTTGTACACAGTAGGAGTGCCTGAAATCAGAATATGATCTCACTGCACTCAGTTGAGTGAGCAAATGAGATGGGCCCAGAAGGAGTATCCAAACACAAATTTACAAGGACTTGTATAACCTGCTATTTTAATATTCATCTCTCCCCTAATTATAAAATCTTCCTGCTATGTATCCATTTATTTTCTGTCTCTCATCCTGAATAAGTTCTCCAACATTTCACCTTTCCATACCCTAATGTCAACGTCACTTACCCTATATTCTGACCCTAACTTCTAGGGCACTTACCCTAGATTCTGTCCTTTTCTACTACATTATCCTTTTCAGGGAATGCACCACCTCCTCACCATCATCACCATTTGATGCCTTCATTATGCAGATCACTCCTGATCTTCCACACCCCCTTCTCTGCCATTCCTACAAACCTATATGCAGGCAGCCATGTTGCACCACCTGTTTTCACTGACAATGTTTTTGTGATATTAGCAATGTCTGTCCTCCTGTGCTGCATCACTGTTTGCCACCCCCTCCTTCTTAGCTAATCTCCTTATGTTTTTTAATCACACAGTCCAGCCATACTCCAAGTCAAACCTGTTTTTCCTCAGCTATGCTCTATGTGCCTGCATGCTTTCTTTTTACTGCTTAAAGGAAAACTCTGCCCTCTCCTACAGTACAGCTCAATCCTTAAGTTTCTTTTTTCCCTACAGTGTGGTTCCATTATTTTGCAGGTACCAGAAACCAGCTTGCACTTTTTAAAACTTTTATTTCTTTGCATTGGAATCAAAGAAAGGGAAAGCCCACCTACTTTTTTTTAAGTTTAACTTCTCACATACTTTGCAGAGAAATTTGTCTCTACCTGCATGACATCATAGTTTACTCTGTCAGGTACTGCTGTCAATCTTGGATGGGCAATTAATCCTGCTAATGTCAGGAACACAGCGGTTGATGTGAGAGAAAACTGTGGAACTGTTTTCTATTGTTTTTATTTCAGAGAGGAGGAGAACTTAACACTCCCCTTTCATAGGTTCATAGGTTCATAGGTTCATACTAGGCTATCTGCCCGAGGGCATTTACAAGCCTAGCCCATAGTTTTGTGGCTTACGCCACCCCTTTAGTATGGAGAACTATACCCATTATTTTGCTGTGCCTCTGTTGAGCAGTGACACTGAGGTAATCCCTGGGGTATATCTGCGATCTCCCATCCATTGGTCAAGATTTCTCTTGAACAAGGCCAGCGAGGTGCTCTGCCTCACATATACCGGGATTTTATTCCACAGCATAGGGAGTCTTTGGGTGATGAATCTATCCCTCCAGCACGTCCTATTAATAGCCGTGTCGAGGTTTAAGTCTCCCGCCCTTGTGGCTCTGACGGATCTAGATTTTTTGAGGTGAAGCATATTCATCAAATCTGGGTTTGACATGGCCTTGTATGTTAGGCAAAGGTCACCTCTGAGCAAGCGGTAAGCGACTGAATAGAGCTGGAGTTCTTTCAGTCGGGCAGATCCAGGGTAAGAGATTCTCACTGACTATGAGCCAGTCCTTAAATTGTTAAAGTGTATGAGCATTTTTGCAGTCTACAAAAAAATTTGACCATTGATGGCAATCATAATATACAGCTTAAATTACTTTAAAGTACGTTTACTATGTGTTCTTGTATTAAAACATTAAGAAAAGGAAGTCAGAAGTACTTAACTGTGTTTAAATGCTCACACACAGACAGAGAGACATTTGCATTTAAACACAGTACTGCAGCCCAAGAAACAACAGACAATGGTACTAATGATCAATGAAGACTGGAAAGAAGGTAGCTTTAGCGTATAAAAAACTTTATTCCACGCTTTCATCTCAACAAGACTTCATCAGAACAAACAATAAGAACCAAATCAGCACTATCATATTAATATACCTAGTTCAAAAATCTATGAACCAATGAAAACGTTTAATTGAATAATTAATTAAAACCAACTAAATTGCACTTAAATTCTTAAAACAGCATTCATGACATATAAAACTGCTGAAAAAAACTACACAGTGTGGTGGCTGCTGACAGAAGTACGCTTCCTACAATGGCTACCTCCACCGACCACTCTTGGCATGTCTCTGCTGCATCCCTAGGCCTGCTTACTCCTGCATTATATGCCTTCATTGATGGGGCATTGGCACCTATATGTACCACAACATGTGTAGACCCTTCACCCTTGTTATCACAGATACATATTACTCATCATAATATACAGCACTAACCAATAAAAAAGCAAACAAATCACCTTAAACAAAAATTAACTAACAGAAATCCAAAAGAAAGCATTTCTGAGGAGGGCCAAGACACATGGTATCCATAAGTTAGTCCTTTGGCTTCACGATTCTTACATAAACATGCCAAACATGTCATCACATGATAGTGGAAAAAGTGGGAACATTCAAATACTTCTGGTATGTTCTTGTGTAAAGCCAAGAATTAGGAAAATGAAAATCAAACCTCAAATGCTGTTCACAAATGAAATCAGAAGCATTAGCATAATGCAATACTCCCAAACACACAATTCCCCCTGCCATGAAAAAAAAACAAGCAGAATTAAATAAACTGAAGCTGATCTTTCAGCAAAAGAAAGCACTGAAATTTTCATAAGAAGAAGAAGAAGACACACATATATAAAAAACATTTTTCCTAATCTGTACCTTCAGTGTATGACATCATCCTTCTTTGTCACATTGTCCAATATTATTCGAAGTCTAAGCCACGAGACTGGCTTCACTGTAACCAGGAACCAACATCCCACCAATGATTTAGTCTCCAGTCACCAAGCATTCTTCTTCTTCCCACTCTGCCTTTCTCCTACTTCACTTTTTGCCCTTTGCAACTACTTTTCCTGTCTGCAGGACATCCCATACACTTCTAGACTGAATTGATACCCTTTTGCTTATGCTAAAAAGCATAGCATTTGTTTGTGTTCATTTTTATGTGCTAGATTAAAGATAGATGATCATTGATAGGAGGAGTAATTTACTCATGATGCTGTATTCAAACTCCCTACCTACTGACTAGCACAACCTACACACACATGTATTACAGGCATGCACCACAGAAGTCTGACTTCATTATTGAAATGATGACCTCATTACAGACAGTATGTGTTTGTGGACAAAGTGAAAAAGGGATGTACTACCTAAAAACTATTTTTATACACTTTATTATTAAAATTACTAAAATTGTCCATAATGATATAACTCTATAGAATTATTCAGATGTGTAATATATCTTGTAACCTACATTATGTTCTGTCGACTTATTTTTGTATAGTATTCCTCATGTGCACTGCAATGTATTTGTATTGTACTGTATGTGGAGTTTTTCTCCCCGGGCCTCCTCTGAAAATGGATTCTGTAGACCCAGTCAAACTACCCAAGTAAACAAATGTCAAATAAAATAAATAAATAAGTTGGACTTCTACGGTGTGATGGTGCAGTGTAGATAAGAGTAGCTTCTCACTTTGTGTCAGAGAAGATATTGTGATGTTGAAGGTTTTGTGCAATTCCATATCGTTTATATGAAGGAGTAAGTGCAGTCTTATGATCAATAACACATGCATACATATTGCTGACTTAGGTCAGTTATGCTATCATTAATGTATATTGTAGAAATGAGACTGACATATAACTGTGCTGTGTGCATGAGACGTACGCACTTGTGAAACACAGGATGGACAATGATGCAGTCATAGGTCATCAGGTTATGATGATGGCTTGTAAACCTTAATGAATGGTGCTGATATAAGCAATGATGTGTGCTCGTGCATGGGTAATGTGCACTGTCAGTAACAGACAATACTTAGTTTCCAATGTGGAAGGGATAAACAATGATGATTTCTGTGCATCAAGGCTCTACGTGGCTGTATATCATTTGTGTCAGTGCTTCAGTGCCGACCCAACTGTCCTAAATTAAGTGGTCAGTTAGGCACACAGTTCAGCACATTTCACATGAGTACATTAAGCAAGTTCCATGTAATGAAATAATATAATTGAGTAACAAAACTTATTTTTGAACAAAATCTCTTCCTGTAGCACAATGCTGAGAAATGTATTTCTGCAGATGTTGGCAAAGTGTTAGCACATGCATGGTTATGCTTTGATGTGTTGAACTTGGACTGTGAAATATCAGTGTTGAGTGGTGTTCCCTGCCAACCTTTGCACAAATAAGGATCAGAGAGGACATGTTGTAATTCTGCTTATATTTAGAACATTTAGTTGTGCTTGCCTTCCCCATTTGTGTGATGTTCAGCACAGAGCAAACATTGGAAGTAAGTAAGTACTTTAACTGCGTTATCCTTCTATAGTGCAAACAGGCTTAGTGGTGATGTGTGTCTGTCAGCACTCTGGACAGTACTTAGTGGAGAAAATCCACCTGGCAACCTAGCTTTCTTTCTGACACAGGGTGTAAGCTCAGGGAGCTAAATGAAACTTTAAGAAGACATAGGAATGACTATCACAGGTATATTGCCTGGCCAAATTGTGTCAGTAATGGCTACTGAAATAATATTTTATACTTACTACATATGAGACAGGCTTCAAGGGAAATCACAAGTTAATTGGGTGTATAGCCAATTTAATTATCCCTTGTGAGACTCAAACCCTGCACCTTATGTTTGTAAGGTAAACACCTTAACCATTAGGCCACCCTCCCAACTTGAAATGACTTTTAGCATCACATACTACAGGTACTCATTGACAGACCTCACAAATGCTGGGGACTCCAACTGATAAAACAGAAGGGGGTTAGACATATACATAGGCAACACATTCACAGCAAAGGCAGTCATAGGAACGGGCAGTAAGAGTTTCACCTAATGGTGGATTTGGACCATTGTCAAGATGAAAAATTAAATTTATAGACTTGATTATTATTTCAGCATACCACAAAGGAAGTCTTACTGTGCATGTGTTAAAATCAAACCTTTGAAGGAACGGTAATAACCTCCTATTTAGCCAATGAAAGATGTAGGTATTATTCTTCAGCAAAGTCATGGCAGTTTGAAAATGCCATAAGATGACTTTTACATGCATAAGCATGATGAATAGTCAACAGTACAAAGTGGTGAGAGAGAAGGGCTGAAGATAGACAGATGGAAAGACACATATGAAAATGTGGTATTATGGGTCATTAATGCAGATCTTTATAGTGTGTCCTCAGTATTCATCTGTCATACCCTGTATCGTTAACTGATGGATCATAGGATCAAGAAGCTGCAGGACAGGCAAAACATGATTAAAACATAAGTAAAATAAGGGTGGTTTAGTAAATCTCCCTTATGGTCATGGATGTGTGTTAGAAATGCTTTTTGCAACATTATTCAAAATCTATTAAAGTCTTAACTGGATAAAAATTAAGATATGTGTCATGAAACATATCATGGAGATACAATATCACAGTAAGAAATAATGTGACATAGATATGGAATTGAACCTTTGATGCTGTGGTGAAAATGAATCTTCAGACAACTGATGTAAATCAACAATTTAAAGAGGAAGTTGCACTTGGCTATATCCAATAGTCAAAGAACTGTTAGAGTAACTATTGCCAGTTATTTTCTTTACTTTTGTCTATGCTCTATACTCCAATAGCACATCATATTTAACCATATTTACACAAGGATAACTGAACTAGTGTAGGTGATGGCAACAACTGACTAGGTTTTTCCATAGGTCATGAGCAGACATTCACTGTCACTTGGCATTTATATGTGATGACAATGTCTGTGCAAATGCCGACAGAGAAAAAAGTGAAGGCTTTCTTATGGGCTATGCTATTCAATTTTTGACAAGATTAAATGTATGTAAAATAGGTTGATAAGAAATTAGTGAAATGAGAGGCAAGCACAGGGAAGAATACAAAGAAAAGAACAGAGGAATTCGTAGGAAGGTAGTAAAACAGAACTATAGATATCCACTTCATCATAACATAAATGTAGAAGTGTAGACAGAATTTGTTAAATATGGACAGTCACCATACCAAGGGTAGGTGAAAACAACACAATAATGTGCAGCCAATTGTACCAAATCAAGTGTGTCAAGAAGACACATAGGTGAAGTGGAGAGCTATGCATGTGCCTTTATTTTTTTATGGACAGGTGACCATTTTTCACTTTTTTTACTTTCAAAGAGAGAGGAATGCTGGGGGAAGGGGCTTAGGAATGTGAAGGTCAGGTATGTATGTTAGTGAGGAAGCAGCTGCAGACATACAAGGCAGCCAGGTGTGGTGATTAATGTAAAAGGTTAGAAACACCATGATTCTAGAATCTAGTCCTCGCCCTTAGAACGGTCATCTCTGTCTGCTGTCTCAGTTTCCTGTGTCAGTGCTTAACATAGCATTGTCTTAGCAATATGAAGAAGGACTTTTTCTACACAGATGATTCAGGCACCAAGGTCCCTTTCCATTATACCCTCTACCAGCCCTGTTGGCAGGACAAAATCACTACCTCCACTAACACTCCCAGAGGATATCAGTGCACCAGCTGCTGGGGCAGAGATACTTGACGCAAATGGAGCAGTTATGGTAGTGGTTGTATATACAGTGCTGGCAGCTTGGGACACTGAGGTGCTGGGTGTTGGTGTTGTAACCTGTAGAGAGATAGCAGGCTGATCTCCAATGGTCATTCTAGCCCTCTGGGCTGTATGTCAGTGTTTGTAGGCAGAAATGTATGACAACAGAACATTGTTAAGTCATATAAAATATCCCCCAAAAAACAAAAGAGAGAGAGGGGGTGGGGGTGAGACCACAAAGAGAGAGAATTACACCCCGGGATGTTACATGACTATATCATTTCACAAAATGCACATTCATGATTATCCAGTCTATACACCTTTGCCACATTCATGTATGAAGGGAAAGTCTCACTCTGTTGTACCATTAATCAGCTTCATTGTTATGATATCATAAATACAGCTATGTATTTCAGTACTGCCATAGTGCATGCAATTGCAATAGTTATTAGGCTTACAGTAAGACCTGATACATATGTTCCCTATGCCTCTCTGAGGTGATTTAACCTCTCTTGGTGCATATCTCTGCTCATGTCAATCTTTTCATCAGCTGTAAAACAGAGAAGTAAAGAAGTGACATAAAAAGCAGAATGAATAACAGTCCTGGCTGTGTCCTACACTCTACATCATTTAATGCTGGTGGATCAGTATATTTATACAACTGAGAGATGTCAGCAATTCTAAACTTATCCTCCCATCGGCTAAGGAGGTCCTTGCACCATTTCAGGTCATTATAGGGTGACAGCAATTCTCTCCAGTGTGTGGGATGCCAGTTGTACTAGAGACAGCCCTGACTAATCTGTTCCAAGGCTCAGTCTTATACTGAGACCTAGTGTAGTCCCTCTACAGTAGCCTATGGCTGTGGCACTTCATGAGGAGTGCCACAGAAATCCTGGACTCTTCAACTCCCTACCTCTTTGCTCTAAATTCAGCACCATTATCTCTCACATCAGCATGACATGAAGTCAAGCAGAAAGTCTATGTCTGAATTGGTGGCAAATTCCAATCTCATGTTTATCAGCCAGTGTGCAAACATGCACTTCCGAGTCAATTGCATTTGCATGATGGAAAGCAGAGCTAGGCATTGGCAAACAAAGAAAAAGGTATTTTATCAGACAGCAATGAGGGTGTGAAACAGGGGACTGAGATTTGCTATGTGTTATGGTCAGCTTATTCACACCTTTTTAGATGTCCAATAAGCTTGCATGCATAATGACTTGGCTTGATCCTTGGTGGTTTCAAGGTTAAAAAGGATGACTTGGCACATAACTTTCTGGAATTATACACTGTAAAAAGTTCATTGACCAATGTGGGAATCAAACCTAAGGAAGAAATCATGTATAAATTTCAATCAGTGTAATTGTTTGCCAGTACTACAGAAGAACTCTTTTGCAAGTATCTTCATTACAGGTAACCTGCATTCAGTATGAATGGAGCTATACTTCAGGTAGGCCTGTATGTATGTGACTTTAAGAAGTCCTGTGAAATGCATTCCCATGAAAGAGGCAGTATTGCTGTTTGTAAAAATATGTCAAATGCATAGACTTTCATGAGTTGAGTAATACAAATTGGAGGTATGATACATACATACTTCACAAAACATTCTGTCCCAAGCACAGAGTTGGGCTATATGAGGACTGAAGATGGCTTTAACATAAGTATTCTGTCATCATGGGCATGCAAGTGCATTTTTAATTAATCATAATTATTCTTCTTAAACTATTAACACACATTTAACTGTGTTTCATAACTAAACCATTAATGAGATATGCTACCTAAAAATGTATTTATCAAAGAATTAATGAGACATTTCTTGTAATCAACCTAATTATGATTGCCATTTGTATGCAGTGTTACCTTTCTAATCAGTGTTGTTAAAAATTGCATTCTGACACCCTTTGTAAGGACAACTGCTATTATGATTTGAACCCTATATCACCTGTGTGCTATTTTTAAAGGCAGTGCACTTATAGCTTGTGCCACAAAGACAGCTGCATAGCAAATGGATGCCCGCTCATCGCCGCAAAGACTGTTTGCACTACAGATGGCTGCCCAAATAAAATTTTCACTTTTTTCCTTAAGCAGGTAAGCTTGATTGTGCACCTGTCAGCAGCGAGCAAGTGAAAAAGAGAAACAGAAAAAAAGATATAAAGTTCCAATGAAAGTAAGTCATAAATTTTGAGTAATAAATCCTATATTCCCTTCACACAGTATGGATTTGAAACCCAGAACAAAACTGTTATGGATCCAAAGTCACTAGGATTTACAGCATGTGCCACAGAAAGAGGTATGCATAATGTGCACATGACAACCTCATTAGAAGTGCCACGCAGCGGTGACAAAAGTGTTTGTGCTAATGGAGATTACACAAATGAAATTGTTCACTCTTTCCTTCACGTGAGCCTTGTTTGTGCTCTTTTAAGTGGTGCAGAAATTGCACAGGCAAAAAATATATACAACAATTTATATTCCACACAACAAAGCAAAAGTATTTTCATACACGCTGCAAACATTACAAGCAGCATGTAGTTTCAAGCTGGTCTCAAACCCTGCAACTGCTTTCCTGTGTTTTTAAACTCATGCAATATACACTGTGGACTACACTGATACTTAGATGATATATGGAATTTTTTTTTTACTGCTGTTCAGAGTGCTGTAGAATTCACTTATTCCATTCTAAAATCCACTACTGATGGGATGACAAATTAAATTTCTCAGTTTGTACCTTTGGCAGTGGAATGTCATTCACTGCTATGAAATGATGCTGGTCCAAAGTGCACTTTGCTATAATGTGCACAAATGAGGAACACCATTAAAATAATAAACTGTCCATAGTAAATAATATCAGGGAATAGTCATGAAATTGCAAGATTGTGAGTTGCCTACATCTGTTACTGTTACAGCTTGATCATATGCTCAGTAAATATGCATTAACTCTGTCAGACAGCACACTATCTGGATTTAAACCCTCAATTTAAAGCAGTAACAAGACACACTCAGTTGTATTTTGTATCCCTATTTGTCACCAACACAGGCTTATAGCAGTAGTCAGAACATGCACCTACCATACAGATCTGACTTAGAAGACTATCAAATCACAGGTCCAGCAGAAGAAAGATCGGCAGATGTTCCTTTCCCATCTGCTTGAATGTGTTTAGTTAAATGCGATATTGACAAATAATTTAGGCTAATAATAGCCCACACCATATGAATGTTAGGTTGCCAAAACTGTAGGTATTTCTTTTCTTTATTTTCTAAACATCTTCCCCTCTTCTCAGCTTAACTACAGAAATGCAATGTTATGAGAATTTACGTGTCTTTGTTTCAATGGGCAATATAGGTGATCAGAATTTCTGAAAGTTTTTTAAGCAGATGACAGACAGTGTGCAATTAGTATAAGAATATCAACGTTATTAAAGTAGTTTTCATAGCTCCCAAGGTGCTCCCACTTTTTATTTTAAGTCTACTCTGCACGATACACACACTTCAGAGATGAGTATGTTCAGTATTTCTGTGTCATAGTCAGAGAAATCATTAATACTTGTAAGTCATTAGCAGATAACAAATGCCATTGCTCCTCGCTGCAGTCCTAGAGTATGTGCATTCATTCATGAAGCTACTTACGTGATGTTTGCGTCCCCTAGACCAAGTGATTTTTTTGGTGTTCAGGAATTCTAATGATTTCACACCTCATGAATCTACACTGTATAAAGGTAATGGCATAACCATGGAAGTGGAAGGAGGGGAGACTGATTTGATAGAGACAGACTGGTACTGCTAGTTACTTGGAGGAAATAATTCCATGAAATACTGCACCATTTTATAAGATACATTTGTCCTCTTCATAAACTGCTTATGTTTTCTTACTTGGAGTGTATTTCAATATTCAATAGAAAAAAAAAGAACTTTGATATGCATGCAGTTTTTTTTCATTCAGTACTGTTATACTGTACATGCTTCAGTTCTTTCTGAACTTTCCAAGTTAGTCAATTAATGCTATGGTTACATCACAGTATTGTTCATATGTTTATAGGTTCATAGGTGTTTACTAGGCTAACAACCACAAGGGGCTTTCTAAGCCTAGCAATGATTCCTAAATGTCTGATAAGTTCTGGTAACCTTAATAAGTTTAAGCTGGGGCTTGGGAGAGGAAATACTTACAAGCAAGGACCTGGGAGATGAACTATTTACAAGCAGGGACCTGGGAGATGAACCATTTACAGGCTGCCTGTGCCCATTAGAGAAATAAGTGCCAAGACAGGAATTGATTTCCTGTTGCCCATTCAATAGTAGAAATTACACTTGAATTAGGTTAGGGGAGTAATCTCTGGATTAAAAAAAAAAAAAAATTCTAAGCTTGTTTCCTGCCTTTCCTGTAACTATTCAATACCAACATGGGCGACAAGTGTTCCACACCAGAGGTCAACCTGTCACTGGTTAGATCAGACCATAAACTAATCACTCTGGATGTCCACATCCCACCACCACCCCCAACTAAGGAAACCACAGTAAAAAAACTTTTCTAAAGCAAACTTCACCTTACGTAAGACAGAGGTGGCAAGTTTCACAGCTCCCACGCTACAGGATAATGATGCCCAAGATATAGAAACCTTTACAAATTAACTTTATGAGCACCTACAAGGATGCATGGATCGTGCCATCCCTAGCAAAACCAAGACTCACTCCTCTAAGAGAAGGAAACCAGTTTGGTGGACCCCTGCAAAAAACAGGCTATACAATAGAAGGAGGAAACTATTTCAGAAAAAAAGCAAATCCCAAGAAGGAAAGACATCCCTAATCAGTATCAGTAAGAAACTGGGATCCCTCATGAAATCATCCAAGGCTAACTTCGAAAGTAAAATAGCCAAGGAGTCAAAAGATAACCACAAAGCCTTCTTTAGCTATGTTAAGAATCTAAGTGGCAACTCACAAATATGCACTGAACTAGTGCAAAATAGCACAAAATATACTGAACCTACTGATATTGCCAACATCCTGGCAGATAGATTCAGCAGGGGCGGCTCGTGGCATCAGACTGCCGGACTGCAGCCCCCTCAGCTAAAAAAAAGAAAATGTACCTTTTTGTGTAGCACAGTATTATTTTTTTGGTTTACTTTTACTTAAAAATTACTTTCTTTGTGACAGTTTGTCTCCGAGCCCGCGACTCGGAAGTATGCGCATGCGCACTTTAACCGCCTCGGGTTGCAGCAGTTTTAAATAAAGATTTTTTTTTTTGTTTTCATTGCAGCCCGGAGGACTAATTAAGGCATCATTGTGATGCCCAGCAGTCTATGCGGTTCCAAACTGCATAGAATTGGAAGGGGCTCGGACTGCGACGTCCGCAGGCACATACATGACGTGCTTGCTGGGCTAAAGGCTGCTGATTGGTTGTCGCTCTCTTCCCAGGCTTTATGTGCTGGGAAAAGAGCGAGAATCAAACAGTAAGCCAGTTGTGGGATTGATTCGATCATGACTGAGTCAGTCACACAGGAAGGATTTTAACGCCGACTCCGATACTTATTAATTTGCCATTGGATTTTTTTATTTTTTTTTATTTTGCTGAAGAACAGAAGAAAGAAGTAGTAGAAGAAGAAAGAAGTTAGAAGAAGAAGAACAGAGTGAAGGTGCAGAAGTATACCAGGTAAGTAGGAAGGGTAAGCTAAACGGCAGGGAAATATTAGAGGCTAGCATTGCTGCCTCACAGCTACTGGTTCTCTTATAAGGTTTCTAGATGAAATGCCTTTGTGTGGAGTCTGCATTGTACCCCAAATGAATTGCTAGGTACAACATTGCTATATTTCTTGGAAAAGTGCAAGCTTTTAATTGCCTAATTAGAAGCACTGTTTATAGATATGGATCTCATAAGAAACTAAAGACTTTAGTAGGTCAAATTAAGAAAATAAAAAAAAACTCAGGAAAGATGAGAAGTTGAGAAGGAACTCAGGCAGCATGGTACCACAACAAAGACAGGCTGGTTGTTGTTCTAATGATGGGAGAGAAGACATTGTCTGAACTAATATAGCTAACATAAAAATGTTCACATCAATGTACTATATGATTTTTTAGCATAAGAAATCAAGTTTCATCCTCTTCTTTTTGCCTTACAACTCAGCTGATAGAATTCAGTCATTATGAGGTGCCACATAGCCACAGATAATCTGAGTCAGCTGTGGGTTTTGAAGGTGTTTAACAATAGCTATGCACACACATGATTCTATTCTACTATATCAAATTGCACATCTGTGATTTACACAAAATCAGACTCATTGTGGCTAATGTGAAAATACCAAATTACCAGAGTGGGCTCTACCATCAGTCCTGCAGCAGGAAGGTGGTGTTATAGAATTTTATCATTATATTATCTGCAAATGCAGGGATGTGGATTTATGGGGTCTAGTGTTTCAGCTACAGGTAAGGAGTGTGTGAAAATGCCCTATACTGGTGGTTACACTCATGGTGGTGTGGTAGGGAATATCTCAGGCTTGAACCCTGTACCTTGTATGCAGGTGTTAAAGACCTGAATTCCCTACCCACCACCATTTGTAAAAAAATTGCAGGTTTTTGCTTCATATTTGATCTGATCTGTTCCTCATAATGTCTGTGGTTTGTAAATGTTGCAATGCTTGGTATTTGATGGTGCAGTGGTAGCATTGTTGCCTCACAGCTGCAGGTTCTCAGGTTTAATTTTTGGCTGGGGTGCCTTCTTTGTGGGGTCTGTATCTTCTCCCTGTGTTTGTGTGGGTTTGCTTTTGTGTCCTCCCATGTTACAAAGACATGTCTGCATTATTTCTTCCTGGGCCTCTGCTGAAAATTGTTTTTCTGTTCCAAGTCAGACTGTCCTGATTAACAAATGTTAAATAAAATTGACAGGCATTTGAATTAGAGACTTCAGGTTTCTGAATGTTTAATTCCTTACATATTTGATGGTGCAGTGGTAGTATTGTTGCCTCACAGCTATAGGCTTTCTGGTTTGATTCTTGGCTGGAGTGCCTTCTGTATGGAGTCTGCATCTTATCGCTGTGTTTGTGTGGATTTGCTCTGGTGTCCTGCCATTTTACAAAGACATGTGTCTACAGTATTTCTCCCTGGGCCTCTGCTGAAAATTGTTTTTGTTCCATCAGAAGTAAAATTGACAGGCATTTGAATTTCAGACTTCATATTCTTCAGAAAATACATAGTAAAACAACCTTTTATTCTATCAATAAACATATAGTAACACAGCCTTTTATTCTAGCAATTTTCTAAGTTTATAAGATGACTATTTGAAATTTGTCCTTATTTTGGGACTGCATTACCCTGTTATTGGCTTTGTCCAGGTTTTTTGTGCTAAGATTGACAGCTATGGCAAGAACTGAATTCACTGAATATGTTTGAGGGCTGTATTCCCTCATTACTGGGTTTGTCCAGGTGTTTTGTGCTAAGAGGTTGACAGCTATGGTGAGAACTGAATTCATTAAATGATAGCCATTTAAGTTTCAGTCTTCCTCTCTTTCACAAAGCAGCTGATTTGGCATAGTGGTATGTTACTCTGACTGTTTTGCACAGGGACCTTGGCAGTAAAATGTATGGTGGTAACACAGAATTATTCTTTCACAAAGCAGGTGATTTGGCATAGTGGTATGTTCTGACTCTTTTGCACAGGGACCTTGGCAGTAAAATGTATGGTGGTAACACAGCATTTTATTCTAGCAGCTTTCCAAGATTATACAAGCAATGTTTAATGTATCCCTGTTTTTTGCCCTTTTGACCCACCCCAATAAATTTGGCTTTTCCCAGATTTCTTGTGCTGCAAGTTGAGATGCAGTTGAGTATTGAGTAGATTTTACAAGGAGCTGAGAGCTGCAGGGGAAGAGAAGTTTAGTGTTGATTATGCTAAGTCAGCTTGCATTGCTAATAGCACAACAGGTTGTGTACTTGCTTTTGATGCAGAAGGTTGTTGATTCTACTCCCATAAGGGGTGAATGATGTTGTACTGAAAGTTAAGATACTAACTACGAGCCTGTTATCAGTTTGCCATCTATTTCCTATTGCAATATTACTAGCTTATTTTTAATGTAATTTAGGCAATTTATTCCTCAGGGGCATCAGACACTTTATTTTTCGATGAAACCATGAAATATAAAGGTGTTTGCTAGCAGCAACCTCTTCATTACAGATTTATTTAACGTGGAATTATTTAGATGACTTTTTTACTACTTCAGAGATTGTGCATATTTACTGATAATGGTGAACTGTAGAATTGTGCATATTTACTGATAATAGTGGACTGTAGAAGTTTGAGTAGACTTTTATGATGGAAATGTTCTGAATTGGGCAGTTTTGTCATTGGTGCATGCGTTTTGTTTCATTGTTTACTGGAAAAATGTTCAAAGCAATAGGAAGGTGTATCAAAGAGCGCATGTATGTTTCATATGCAAGGGGCCTATGATTTGAAAACAGCCCAGACTTAATGTTTATCTGCCACGGGTAAAATGTATTTTCTTTGAATGTGGGTTTCAATGTTTCAATGAATGTGAGTTTCAAGGGCAGAGAAGTTTTAATGCCAAGTTTGTTTAGCAGATGTCTTAGTGTTTGTGCTGTAAAATGCAAAATAAACTTTCAAATGAAGTTCAAATCATCATAGAAGTAAATCAGTATGCACATTAGTGTTTATGGTAAATGGAGTGAATTAGCAAGTAATGGCTGCAGGGGGAGGCTCCATTTGACCATGGTTTTGTGAGGGGGAAGGGTGGCAAACTTAGGCAGCCCCAGCTGAACTATACCTCCCAACTGTCCAGATTTTCAAAGAATGAATAGATTTTTTGCTTCTTATTTTTGGTTTGTTCCTCATAAAATTTATGTTTTTTCTTGCAAATCATTTAGGAATTAAGTCACTAAATAATGACACGCTGAGTTTCAGACTTCATAACCTTCAGAAAAATGCATGCTAAAGTAAGACCTGTTCTATCAACTGTCTCAGTTTATACAAGAGCAATTTTTAGTACTGTTTATATGTTCCCCCAATATATTTGGCCTTGTCCAGATTTATTGCATTACAGGTTGAGAGGTACATGCAAATAAATTGCTTTATAGTATTAGGCATAGCCAAACCTCTCAACTGTCCCTGATTTTGGCTCAAAATATTGCTCTTCCCCTAATGATCCCTCTGCAAAATAGCAATTCTGGAAGAAACATGGAGGGTTTATAATTAAGAAATAACTAATCAGATTACTTTTATTTCAGAAATGCATGTAGATTATTTTATTTTGTCAGCTGCTCAAGTTAACAGTTCTAATATTAAAGTGTCCCTTCTTTGACAGGTTCCCAGCTGTATTGTGTTGCTATTTTATATTTTTACATCCACATTTTTGGTCTATTTTTCATAAAATTGTGTTTTTTTGGCAAATTAGTGACAAATCATTAAACACTGAAGTTAGAAAATAATGACAGACATTTGAGGTTCAGATTTCATACCATTCAGAAAATTCATACTAATGCAAGACCTCTATTATCTTTCTAAGTTTATAAGAGCAATATTTAAAAAATTGTCCTTATTTTTGGGCCTTTGTCCCATTTCTTTGTATGGCTTTGTGCAGATTTCTTGCTCTGAGGTTGAGAGGTATGACAAAATGTGTCAGGGCCATCACAGTCAGCCAGAGACATTTCAAACTGTGACATACTTGTTGCACCCCACTCCCCCATGTAGTGACTCTGGATGTGTCGAAGCAAGGCAAGGAGTAGTTATACAGTGTAAATGTGCAGAGTATCCCACCCATCCAAGGTAGACACAAGAACTAGAGTGGCTTTTCATCTGCCCTTGATTTTTACAGAATGGTCTGTTTTTTGTCATATTTTTTGTACTGTTGATTTATGCTTATTACTTAAAGTACCTGTTGCTCTGTGTTTAAGTAGCAATACTTTAATGACCATCAGGTAAGCTTGGCTGAGATTGCAAGATACAAGTAAGCTTTAATAAGCATACTGTTAAAGAATTGCCAGCATTAAAAGCCTTTCTGTTGCCATGCAGAGAATACTTAACTAGATAATGTATAAGCCTTGGGTATTGAAATGCATATGACAGTATTTGTAATAAAGGACAAGATTACATTATTTTAAGAGTCTCATTACACTTGGAGACTTCAGTCATCTCTGCAGGCTTTACCCATAAACAGAATGCCAATCGTGTGGTCCATAACCTGTACAGTAATCCTTTTAAGCAATGTATCTTGAGCTTATTTCTTGTTTGCTTTTCATTTTTTACTTTGATCATGTTTTCCCCATGAAACACATAGATGTCAGGCAGCAGGTCTTTTTTTTTTTTTTTTTGGATAAGGAACATTTTTACAAGTGGGGGCATCAGAGATTTCTACTTTCAGCATGTTACTTGGTACTTTAATGAAGCTGAATATAAATTATAATTAGAACTGCAGTGCAAGAAGTGGGTTGAGTTGAGTGCTGCTTGTTTTTCTTATACTTGATTTTGACTGGCATTCCATTAATGTATTTCTTGTTTTTCTTATACTTGATTTTGACTGGCATTCCATTAATGCATTTAAAAAAAGTAATTTATTTTTTCATGCCTCACAACCTTTTTTGTTTCCATCTAGATATTAAGCTGTCATGCAGCCAATGCAATGAAATATTTTTATTCTTCTACACTTCATTGTGTCTTGATTGGACTCTCATAATGACGGTTTGGCACCCAGGGCAGTATATTTAGTTTTTGTGGTTTTGAGCAAAGCCCCTCCCCTTTCTAGTTGGCCGCACCCCTTCCCATTGGCCCCATCCATTCAGCTGTCTCCTGCAGCCCCCCTTTGATTTGAAGTCACCAGCCGCCACTGAGATTCAGTGCAAATTTCACCCCCCTCTCACCTCCAAAAGGGCCCACAACAATACCAGAAAAGTGTAGTGTCCCAAAAATCACAGATGCACAGGTGAAAACAGCCCTTTCAAAAGCCAAAAGCACAGTGTCAATGGGACCAGATGGTGTCCCAGGCTGCGTCTTGCACGAACTACAGAACAAACTAACCCCCCACCTAAACACGCTGTTTAACCTCAGCCTCTCCACAGGCTACGTGCCCATAGAATGGCGCACAGCAACGGTTATTCCTCTCCACAAAGGAGGGGCCACAAATGACCCTGGTAACTATTGCTCCATAAGCCTGACTAGCCTGGTCTGCAAGGCTATGGAATGCATCATCATGGAACTCATTAACAAAGACATTGGAAACCTCCAAACACTTGACCTGACCTAGTTTGGCTTTGTTAAGGGCAGATCATGCCTAGTAAACCTGGTTGACTTCTTCAAGACAGTCACCAAGGCCATAGATGAGGGAAAGGTGGTTCACACAGCCTACCTTGACCTCACCAAGGCTTTCAACACCATTCCCCACTCAGGTATTACAGAAAAACTCACCAGCCTGAACATAAACACCTATGTCACGAGATGGGTTGCCAACTGGCTTACAGACAGAACTCACACATTAAGAATAGCAGGCTCCTGGTCTGACTCTAAACCAGTCACAAGTGGTGTCCCGCAAGGCTCGGTCCTGGGACCCCTACTATTTGGCATATACTTCTCAGAAGTACAGGCAAACACAGGAGGACTATGGCTAACCAAGTTTGCTGATGACTGCAAACTGGGAGCCATAATTGACTCTCCGGCTGACACAGACATCCTCCAAAAGGGCCTTACTGAGAAGGACACCTGGTGTCAAAGTCATGGCCTCAAGCTCAATGCCAAAAAATGCATAGTCATCCCATTTGGGAAAAATAAAACACCCACGAATTACCACATAGGTGGCAGCCTCCTTAATACAGAAGATGTAATAAGAGATCTGGGGACCCAGGTAGATAGTAATCTCTCCTTTGACAATCATATTGTCAAAGTAGTTAGGAAATCCTTCTATGTGGCCCATCTAATTACTAAAGGGTTTGCATCTAGAAATAAAGAGGTTATAGTGCCCCTCTACTTGTCACTCATTAGACCCATCATAGAGTACAATGCCCCATTTGGGATGTACCTCACAAGACATTTTCAACAGCTGGAAAGACCACAAATGTACCTCACCAAGAGGATTACTGATCTCAAACATATGTCCTATGCAGCCTGACTGAAAAAACTCCAGCTGTACTCAGTGGTATATCGCTTACTCAACGGTGATCTCTGCCTGACTTACAAAGCCATGTCCAACTCAGAATTGATGGACATGCTCCACCTAAAGAAATCCAAGTCACTGCAAGCCACGCGGTCTAGTGAGCTAAACCTTGCCACAACAATAAATAGAACATGCTGGAGGGATAGAGTCCTCTCACAGAGACTCCCCATGCTTTAGAACAAAATTCAAAATTACATCAGGCAGAGCCCCTCACTAACACTCTTCAAGAGAAACCTTGACGAGTGGATGGGTAACAGAAAATACACACCTGGGATCACTTCATTGGCTCTGCTTGACAGAGGATCAGATAATTAATCAATGGGGTGGCAAAAGCCATCACACTCTGGCTAGGCTTATAAATGCCCTCAGGTAGATAGCCTAGTACCTACCTATGAACCTATATACCTGTCTCTCCAGCAGGTCCTATTTATATCACAGACAAGGTTTAAGTCTTTAGAATGGGTAATTCTGGTACTGTTTGTTTTGTGGATATGCAGGAGGTCCATCAGAGTGGGGTCTGACAATTCCATGTATGCTAGGCATAGATCTCCCCTAAAAAGCCTGTAGGAGACAGAATACAGAAATAGGGCCCTGAGGCAGTAGGCATAGGACACATTACTTACACCATATATTCTTTTAGTGAGGAACCTCTGTGGACATTCTAATTGTTTGATATGTCTGTTTAGGTACATATCAAAGGGAGCACTGTACTCAATGATAGATCTGATGAATGCCAAATACAGTGGAACAATGACTTCCATTGACTTAGATGCCATACCTTTGTTTATAAGTTGTGCAACATAGAATGATTTCCTCACCACTGTAGACACTTGATGATCAAAGGCTAGATTAATATCTATGTGTGTCCCTAAGTCCCTGATTACTGGGTCAACTCTAAGGGGTGTATTGTCAGTATGATAGTTACCAGGGATGGGTGACTTCCCAAAGGATACTATTATGCATTTCTTGGCATTTAGTTTTAGTCCATCTCTCTGACACCAGTTGTTTGTCTGTGTCACCTCCTCCTGGAGAACATTTGTGTTAGTCTAAGATTCAATGACAGCTCCTAATTTGCAATCATCTCCAAATTTAGTCAGCCAGAGATCACTGACATTGGCCATGACTTTTAAAAAGTAAATGCCAAAAAATAACGGTCCAAGGACTGATCCCTGAGGAATTCAACTTGTTTCTGGCCTCTTTGTAGAGGTGGACTCCCCAATTCTAACTTCCTAGGTCCTGTCTGTGAGTCAGTTGGCTATACAGTGGGTGATATATGGGTTTGTACCTAACCTCTTGAGTTTGTCAACAATGCCCGAGTGGGGTATTGTGTCAAATTCCTTGGCCAGGTTAAGGTAGGCAGTGTGAATAATTTTGCTATCATCCATTGTTTTGATGACCTTCTCAAAGAAGTCCTCCAGGTTGAATCAGCATGATCTGCCCTTGATGAAACCAAACTGAGTTGGGCCCAGTGTCTGAAGGTTTACTATATCTCTATTCATCATCTCCATGATAATTATTTACATGGCTTTACATATAAGACAAGAGAGACTTATGGGTCTGTGGTTTCCAGGGTCTGTAGATGGCCCACCTTTGTGCAGAGGGATGACTGTTTTCTTTCTCCAATAATGAGGCATGAATCCTGTTTGGAGGCTACAGTTAAATAGTAATTCCAGAGGCCCTGATAGGTCTTGTTTCATTCTATTTGGGAGGCATCTTGCGGATATTGTTTGGGCTTATTGATGCAGTGTTCTTGGTCTTAGACAGAGCATTAAGGACCTATTCCCTAGTGATAACAGGGGGAGCTATATTTGATGATATTTCCTGAGGGAAGGTTGAGGGGGAAAGAAGAGTAAAGCTGGAGCTGAATTTATCAGCCAGGAGGTTTGCTATATCTTCTAGCTCAGTATAGGTGGCTCCATTTACAATGAGCTCTGTACACAATTGTGTATTGCATTTGAGGTTGCAGACATAGCTAAAGAATTCTTTGCGGTTGTCCTTGGCCTGGGAGATCAAACTTACCTCAAATTTGGCTTTGGTAGACTTTATATGGCCTCTGAGTTGTTTGTTTAGTTTGATGAGAGTGCTTTTATCCTGCTGGGTGCTGCACCTTCTAATTTTTGCCATGATTTTCCTCTGTTATACATCCTATTGATTTTGTGATTCCACCAGGGTGGCTTGTTGTTTGAGTTAGTTCTGTACTTCTTCCTGGTGGGTACAGCTACTTCTATGCAGCTATTAACATGCTTGTACAGGGTTTCTGTGAACAGTTTTGCATAGATAAAAGTGTTCTCAGGGTTTATGGGGGCTTGCTATTTTGCCAGGCTCTCACTTAATATCAGGAGGTTAGCCTTAGAACAGTTCCTGAATATTCCAGGTTTAGCTGGGGGCCCAGGTTTTATTTTTACTTCAAAGTAGACCATTTTGTGGTCTCACCTTACCAGGGAAGACATTACAGTAGGGGGTGTGCAGCAGTCCCCCATATTAGTAAGGACCAGATCCAGTAAGGTTGCACCCCTGGTTGGTGTATTGACTATCTGGTCCAGGGAGTTTATCTTTACAAAATCCAGGAATCTCTGTGCATGTATGTTTGGTACCGTATAGAATTCCCAATTAATAGTGGGGTAAAGTCACCCATGACTATGGTATTGGGTTGGATGGTTAGTGTTTCTAATAAGTTTAAATACATGGTATGGGTTTCCTGGGTCATAGAGGGTGACCTATTGATTGCAAGGAAGTGGTATTGGATTTTACCTATGTTGATTAGAACATGGAGAAGCTCAAGTGCATTGTCCTGTTTTACCAGTCTTGAAGTATATTTATTTTTGATGTAAATAGAGACACCTCCACCTTTAGTCCCTGCCTGTGAGGTAGCTGGCCTAAATGTCTGGAGGGCATTATAACCTTGCACTGTTGGTGTGCTCTCTGCAGCTTCAAACCACGTCTCAGTGACTGCACAGACATCAGTATTCTCTAGGGTAAAGAGAGCTTCGAGGGAGGGGAGTTGTTTTATATCGATTCCTTGCATTGAGCAGTAATACCTTCGGATTTTCTTGGTTTTGATTTGCTATGTCAGAAGTACTTTCAATTTGGCATTGCCTAAAAAAAGGAACTATGGGGGAAGACAACATTTTAGATAATATTCGAAAGCCTAAAGAGGAGAGGTGCAGACCATCTCTCTGGCAAAGCACCATAGCCTGTTGACCATCATTCCATGCTGACAAATATTGCACTCCCTTAGAATGACACCAGAAACTAAGCCAATTATTAAAGCCAATCATCTTTTGTTTATATTGTGCCATCATCCTTGGAGAAGGTAAAATGCTGCTCAATGCTAGGCTCATACCAGCCTGAGACACATATTCCGAGAGCTCTATAATATTTCTCTTCATATAGTCTAGGGAGGTATGTCTCAAGTCATTTGCTCCCAAATGGACTATGACTGAATCATACTGGTAATTGTAGTCCAATGACCTGAGTGCATGTGTAAAGTGGTGAATCCTAGCCCCTGATAAGCAGCTGACCGTAACTTTCTCCTTACTCAGCCTAGTGAGAGGGACATCAGTGTGTTTCACAATGGAGTCTCCAATGACCATTATGTTGGATTGTGTGGTGACGTGCCTTATGGGTGTAGAGTGTCCATGAGATATAGCTCTATGTGTTGATGTGGGTGTTGTTTTGAAAGAGTGCATTTGTTGCTGTTGAAGGTATTTCTTATGTGTACTTCATCTAGGAGGTCTTTGTGGTTTAGGAAGGTTACATGTAAGTGCCTCAGCATATCTGGGTCTATTTGTCTGCTTTGAATTTTGTGTGATGAGTGCAGCATGTGTACTACTGACAACCTTATTGACATTAGGACTACTTTTATGTGAGAGCTTTGCCTCCAGTGACATTGTGTAAAGACATCTTTCACATACCATACCATATCAGTTTGTTTGAGAATTAAGTGGTTGTCAGTAAATATGAGGCAATTTCTACACTGCCTCATGATGCCCATATCCACCAAGCTGGTAACGGAGATAGTAGGAAAGTTCATATCCATGGCAACAAACTCTTTTATATTGATTAGACTGTTGGAGTGAGAATATCAATCACTGTCAGGAGTATCCATGTTGTAACTATGTGAACAGTGGTTGTCACTGCAAACTAGTGTCCTGTGTGCAACTAGGGATTGGAGAAATTTTAATTGCGCTTTTACAAGACAAATGTCACTCAATGTGTCTGAGTCTGTACAGAGCACTGCCAAACATGTGAACCTAATATGTAGACCCTGAAAATTTAAGAATGAAGTAGTTAGGCAGATATTGTAAAGTCAGAAACAAATCCAGCAGTATTTAGGAAAACAAAGAAATTAGCTTGTCAAGAATGATGAAAATGGGGGAGGAGCGTGAATGGCTAATGCCTGGTTAGTATTAAGGCTGGTCTCACCACAGATTCATTCTGTTGGGTTACAATGCTCCTTTGTTTCTTCTCTCACAAGAAGCAAAAGGTTAGCACCAGTCCCAAGAAGAGAAGCAGGCCACAGCCTGTTTGGTGATCCACAGTCTTGTCCCAGATGATGCAAGGGTCTGTAGGCTTGTAGCCTTTTTCTGCTTGATGCCTTGAATAGCAACCAGACTAATCAGGTACGTTAAGCACAGACACTCACTCTCCAACCAGAAACAGTCAGGAATCAATGCACCCTGCTCCTTCTCCCACCAGGATCAGAATATATGTCCCCTTCTGCCCAGACAATAAGGTAGTTTCCACTACCACCAGTCCATCCTTATCAGCTACTTTAGGGCCCTTAACAAAGTGTTTCCAGTTTTACTGTGTAATATTAATGCTAATACAAATGGCAGTTTGACCAAGAGCAAGGCTGTTAGGAGTGGCCCACACACTGTCACCAAATAAATATGCAAGTACTCTCAAAATCTAAGAATCTCTACACAGATTAGCCACAATGAAAGCTTTAAATATTTTAATAATAAATAATAAAAGAACAAGACAATACTAAATATATATTCACAGTGACACCAGAGTTCAAAACCACAAGAGATAATTAAAATAACATTGTAGTACAGGCTCACACAAATAAACAAAAACAAAATCTAAACTAAGCTTTGCTATATTCCTGACTGAAGCTAAGACAATTATACTATCCCCTAGTAACTTACCATTAGAGCAAGGCAGATGTTGTAGTCAATGGTACTTGCCAAGTCCAAGACTAAATACAGAATGCTCTGTCTCACTAAGAGACTTCTCAAGTTAATATCTAAAATATTACTGTTGGGATAGCTTGCAGAATTACATCATTTCTGGTCATAGGACTTCTAGTTCCCAGGCCGAAACTCCAAATCTATAAGCTTGCAGCATTTAGCATCTACCTGTAAAAATATACAGACAAGGGTTTTCCTCAGTCTTTGGCAGATTCTTGGAGTCATGAAACAATTGTATTCCTTCATGCTTCAAAAGTAGCAATTAGTTCATTCCAAGGACAATACAAAAAGCTTCCTAGCACAGACTCTGTATCTTTAGCTGCATTGAAAACTTGAGAGGTAGCCTCTTTGTTGTATCCTATAAAGTAATTTAATTTCAGGTATTTTTCTAAAGTTTAGTAGATTGAAGTTAACCTCCTATATCTCGGTTTCCACTGTTATAATATATACACTTAAACAGTTGCAATAGTGCATGTACATTTCTGTTCTCTTCCAGTAGGGTACACTGTGGATACATTTTAAACATAGCACTTTTACAAATACCATTTCAACACAAACATCTGTACAGAGCAGTTTGATATACACACAATATGCATTTCTAATACATTTGTAACACAAGCATCTTGTATAAATCATTTCAATATTCATCAATGAGATATAGTTAGTTACAAAATTCCAACTAGCTGTGCTGGCAGCATCTCCTTCTGTCACACCAGGACCAATCCCTGAGGGACTCCATTTGTGACTGGCCTCTTTGTAGAGACAGACTCCAAAGTTCTAACTTCCTAGGACCTGTCTGTAAACCAGCTGGCTATCCACTTGGTGACACAAGGGGTTATACCAAACAAAATTGCCTTCAGACTGATAGTTGAATGAACACACACATACCCAAGTTAATTGATGTGAGGTTAGAACCCTTCCTATCTAGTTACATAAGCTACAGAAAACAGTTATTTATGCTAACACCACCACACAAGTTAAACTTAATTATAATAATCACATTCTGACACCTTTTAGAAAATGATCTGCATCCTAGACTTGAACCTTGCTTCAGTTCTGCTTTTTCATTTAGCTCACTGAGCTTACACCTTGTGCCACAGAGAAAGTGTGTGTTACTGTTTGCTCTTGGAATTTCTCCATTTCCTGCAGGCAATTGTATTGTGCTTATTATCAACTTTAAGGGGCTGTGCTTGTGTAGCTACTGGAGGTTAGGCTTCTCAGATGTCCCACGGTGACCTGCACAACAGAGGAGAGACCAAAGGAGATTGTGTGGGCAGTTGGACTTTGAATTCTTCCCTAGTTATTGATAATCCTGCAATCCTAGTTATTGATGATCCTGTAATCCAGTAGTCCTTTACACAACTGCTGTCCTCATTACTGAAATGTTAACAGAATGGATGTAATGCTAATGCATTACAATGTTTAGTTTTCTTTTGGGGGGCTTAGCTTTTATGTAGTCCAAAATGAGCATTGTGTGTTGATGATGGGTGCACTAATTTGTTTTGAGGAGAATGCTTTCTGTATGTGCTACAAATGTTTTTTTTTTTGTTTAATGTCATGCAGGATTGAAATACTCAGACCACCTGTTCCACTAAAGCCACAATTCAGTGATGCAGAGAATGAGGTCATCATTGAAGTCTTATGCCATCATGGGTCCTTCCAAAGTAAGAGGTGACATGTCTGCCAGAAAAAGGAAATGGCAGCAGGTAGTCACTGATAAAAATGCAGTAGGTGGCCATGACATAAACTATAATCAGATGCAGCACAAAGCCACTGATGTGATTACAACAGCATGCAACTATGCTAGCTCAAGAACTGATGACTGTGGTTGGAGTCCTGCTATGAAATCAACACTCACTGAGAATGAGCATTTCCTGTCCACTGTCAGAGATCTAAACAGCTCAGCAGAGGATTCACATAGATTCCTTGATGTTGGTGCCAATGTGGACAACAGGCCAAGCATGTCTCAGAAGAAATTCTGAGTGTACTATATAAAATACATTTAATGCCATTCTAAGCCATTCTAGGCATGTTTATGTGGCCTAATGGTTAAGATATTTGCCTTACAAACACAAGTTGCAGGGTTTGAGTCTCACAAGGGATAATTCACTAGGCTTAAAATGGCCCACAAGGGCAGTTAGCCTAGTACTAATCTATGAACCTATGTGTTACTTCTTGTACATCTGTAAACATTCAGATGTGTGCCTTATAAGAGACAGGGGTCCAACAGAGATTATGTTCCAGGGGAGTGGTCAGTCTGATTTATTATGAGATATTTCTTAAGGGGAAGACAGGTAGAGCATTATTCTCTTGTCTTGGTTTCATTTGCATTATGATGCTTATTAGCTTTCTTTCCACAGCTTTTCCCTTTTTCCAGGGGCACCAGAATTACCATATGAAAGACCACCTGTACATGGCAAGCACATCCTTGCTTTATTTAGTAATAACCATTAATAAGATATAAATCGGAGGAGAGAATAAAAAGTATATTCCTTTAACATAAGACATTGTTTAACATGATTGTGTAGAACAAAGTTTGGGTCATTTCCACTCACTATTTCTCTCCTTGTGTTCATTACTTATTATGACAAGAGATTCTGACAATATCAGTGTACAACTCGTACCACCTGATGTCAGAGTATCAGTAGCCTCTGGTGATGGTGGAGATATAGAGGTATAGTCAAAAGCTGTAGAGGTTCAATCTGACACTGAGATTGTGGCTCATGCATCCACAGGCTTTCTTTCAGACACAGTCACTATACCTATGTATAGCCATTCCACTAAGCCCTCAGATATAAGAGAGGGTGAGGATGATGCAGCTGATTGGAGTAACTACGTTACTCCAGTTGCAGAGTGTTTGAGTCTGCCCATGGACATCACGAGGGTGTGGTACCACACAGGAGGGTTGCTTGAGGTGCTCAGTGGAGGCCTATTGTCCATCCTCATTCTTATGCTGTTGTGTCATTATGTGCCACCAGTTGTATGTATATGGTAATAATGGAGGCACAGGTATGTTCTACTAGGGTCTTAAAAGACATTGTGAGAGTCCTAAATGTACTGCATTCTAACGTGTGCAGCTAGCTCAACCATGTGGGTGATTCATGCGATACAATGAGTGGCACACTGGATCAGGCAGTATCTCTGATGGAACATCTGCCGGGGGGGGGGGCTGACATCCATGCATCTGTAGAGCCATAACATCCTCTGGTGTTAGCTAATGTGGCCATACCAGATCCCACTCCCATAGTGGCACTACTTCCACTGCTCTGTCAGTGATTGAGGTGTCCAAACCCAGATGTGGTAGGCCACAGCATTATGGTTCTGGATGTAGTCATGAAGACAGCTCACCCAGAACACATGACATTCTTTCAGGTAGCACCACCACTTAGAACCGAGGATGTGGAACTCCTGGCAGAGGCGGTTCGCATGGTTGAGAGTGACGACACTGAACTGACAGCTCTACCATACATGGCTTATACCTGTCTGACATAGCAGGATCTAGTGCTAGCACAGAGCTTGATTGTGCTCATGCAGCACACACACACACACACACACACACACACACACACACACACACACACACACACACACACACACACATTTCACAAAAACAGATCACACTGACACCTCCCCCCATGCAAATGATGATGACTGTGCCATGCTCTTTGTTCATTTGGGTTTGACTTAGGGCTGCATATATATCTGATGCACAGAGTGGATAGCTAAGTGAGTTTTTCTCACTATGTTGATTGTATGCATATTTATTACATAACAGGATTTTGGATATTTTTGCAAATACTCATTTCAGAAGGCTTTTTTCAGTTAGTATTGTAAGTCATGCATTCAAACCACTGCTATTGCTTTACTTGTGAATCTGTTGATATAATTGTCCTGTTGACTGTTTGTGTACAGTGGGTAAATGACCGGCTTGATGTCAGTTATTGTGTTCAGTTCATACCTGTATATTGCAGATATCATTCCTATAAACCAAGAATGCCATTGGTGGACACCTCACATAGGTTCTGGTTGAGTATATTTATGACTAGCCGTATGCAGGTATATCATTTATGTTTATATTCTTACACATTTATTCACATAATACAGGTCCCACACTTTCCTTGACATTACTGCAGTTACAAATTGTGTGCTTTGGGGTGTCTCTATCTGATGCTATCCATACACGGCCATTACATGGGTAAGTAAGGTTTGTGGATATGGCATAACTTTTACTGTTTGTTGTGCTTTTGTGTGCATTCCTTTGGTAGTGTGTGTGTGTGTGTGTGTGTGTGTGTGTGTGTGTGTGTGTGTGTGTGTGTGTGTGTGTGTGTGTGTGCGTGTGAGTGTGCGTGTGCGTGTGCGTGTGTGTGCAATTGTGCAATTGTTTGCCTTTTACCTGGTAAGTGTGTGTGTGTGAACTACGTTTCAGTCTTATGTGGTGAATGTGTGAGCTATCCTTTGCCTCTTAACCAGGACAAGGGCGCATTGTGCATGCCTCTGTCTGCTATCTACCTCTAGAATTCTCATCTATATGTGCAGGAGGTGCCATCCCTGCGTTTGGTCCAGGAATCTGTGGTCCTGGTCCTTACTGTCCCTGTTGCAGCTGTTTCCTCAAGATGATATTGTGTAACATGGCACAGACTGAGAATTTCGACACAGGTGCCTGGGTCATTCTGCAGGGCACCTCGTATTTGTCTAATATGAACTCTTTTCATCTAACCATTAACTGATAGTTGTTTGCAATGTCATTAGAGCTATACTTCACTTTCTTACTGCAATCTTTTGTAAACTTAATCTATGTGAGTATTTTGTGTGGAGCTTTTCTCATTGGGTCTTGGCTGAAATGTGGCCTAATGCCCAGTTAGAATATCCCAGTAATAAATATTAAAAATAAATAAATACATACATAGAATCCAACATAATCTTCTTTCAGATGAGGGCCACTGTTATCCTTTACTCCTTGGCAAAGCAATGTGTTGGCTTGTGCAAGTAAAGGTCAACACACAAATGCACTCTGTGTCACTTATGCCTTTAAATGCAAGAAATTCAAGGTAATGCACGTGTCCTTTAATGTGAAATGTACAGTTTGTAAAACATGGATTCTTTATCCCCACTCTGATCCAAACATGTCCTGTCTAAAAACACTTTCAAATCAAAATAGTGACATTATTCTCTAACTCTGATAAGAAAGGTATACCACAGAGATCCATCCTTACCTCCATACTATTCTCTGTCTTTATCAATAAGCTCCCCTATGACCTTTCTCATCTGTCCCACATCTGATATGCTGATGATATGGTCATCTGCTGGGCTGGTCACTCTCATGCACAAAATATTCAGATAAGTAAGCTGGAACAAAGTTATAACAAAGTAGTTACATTTGCAGCCAGTCTCATAGGTTTATAGGTTCATAGGTTCATAGGTGCATAGGTTGGTACTTGACTATCAGCCCTAGGGCCTATACAAGCCTAGCCATAACAATTCTCTGGGTATTTCTTCCCACACTATTTACTTCCTGAACCCCTGTCTAGCAGGGCGACTGACGTGATCCCCAGGGTGAATTTCCTTTCTCCCATCCAATCATCAAGGTTCCTTTTGAAGAGGGCCAAAGAGGTGCTCTGCTTGACACGTATGGCCAGTCTATTCCAAAGTCTGAGGAGTCTCTGGGTCAGGAACCTATCCCTCCAGCATGTTTTGTTTATTGTGATGACAAGGTTTAGATCCCTGGAGCGTGTGGCTCTAAGGGACTGGGATTTCTTTAAGTGTAGTATGTCCAACAGCTCTGGATTTGACATGGCCTTGTATGTTATGCAGAGATCGCCTCTGAGTAGACGATATGCGACAGAGTATAGCTCAAGTTTTTTAAGGTGGTCAGCATAGGGCATCTGCTTTAGGCCTATGATTTTTTTAGTGAGGTATTTCTGTGGCCTTTCCAGTTCTTGCAGGTGTCATGATAGGTACATACCAAATGAGGTGTTGTATTCTATAATGGGTCTAATGAGGGATGAGTACAGTGGGACAATGACCTCCTTTTTTCTGGATAAAAAGACCTTAGTGATGAGGTGTGCCACATAGAAGGATTTCCTGACTGTTGTGGAGATGTGGTTATCGAAGGTGAGACCACTGTCCACCTGTGTCCCTAAGTCTCTTATCACACTTTAAGTGTTTAGTGTACCACCACCTATGTGGTATTTCACGGGAACATGTTTTTTTCCCAAAGGAGATAACTATACATTTCTTGCCATTGAGCTTGAGCCCATGGCTCTGGCACCAAGCATCTCTTTCTGTAAGGCTCTTTTGTAGAGTATGCACATCATTTGGAGATTCAATAATGGCTCCCAGTTTGCAGTCATCTGCGAACTTTGTTAGCCAGAGTCCCTTAGTATTGGCCTGTACTTCAGAGAATTAGATGCCAAACAAGAGTGGTCCCAGGACTGAACCCTGAGGTACTCCACTTGTCACTTGTCTGGAGCTAGATTTGGAGTCAGCTACTTTTACAGTGTGGGTTCTGTCAGTAAGCCAGTTGGCAACCCATCGAGTGATGTAGGGATTAATGCCCAGCTTAGTAAGTTTATCTATGATTCCAGAGTGGGGGATGGTGTCAAAGGCCTTGGTGAGGTCCAGATAGGCTGTGTGGACCGCCTTACCCTCGTCCATGGTTCTGGAGACTGATTCGAAGAAGTCAGTCAGGTTCAGGAGACAAGATCGGCCCTTAGGACTCATGATTGTCTGGCCTTGAAAGAGTAACACTGGTTAGAATTCATATACTAGCACACTCATAACTTCTCACCATACATAACCTTATCCATAAACCTAATAACAGGTAATCTCTTACCAGTCGCAATTAGCCCTGTACTCATTCTAGGACTTTACAATCTACAAACTCTTACTACTTATATGAAAATCTAACAAGTCCACTGACAAATTCCTTTACTTCATCTGCATATCCAGGATATGAAATGCTGTTCCACTCTCTTGCAGACTAGATGGCAATTTGAAATCCTTCAAAACACATCTATAGTCTAATGTAACAGACCCTTGGCTCTGCTTTGCTGATCACCAGGATAGATAATACTGGAAAGGATGATTACCACACCTCTCTTGCCAACACCAATTGTCACTCCCACAAATGACTCTGATTTTTCTGTTGTCTATTTCTTCTTTCCGCCCCAGCATTCCTCTTTTCTTTTTCTTCTCCCCAACTTCTTCTTCCTTGATATTGTACCACACGCTATCATTTAAACCCTTATATAACATGTTTCCTTCCTGCCTCCCCTTCTCTTTCTTACTTTATCTGTCACCAAATATTTTGTATTTGCTTCCTTACTTCCTGGATACAGTATGACTTCACCGTGTACAAGTACTTTTATTCTTCCGTTTTGATTTATTTATATTTCTGAGTTGTATTATTGCAATTGCATTATTCCAAACTTGTATGGATGTAAATCTTTAAATTATGTGTATCCGAACTTGCATTGTACTTATCTTCATAGTATACAAAGCTCTTCCTAGTTATTGCATTATATTTCTGGAGCTTTTCTCCCAGAGCTTCTGTTGAAAATGGGTTTTGCACTCAGACAGATTTTTCCAGTAAACAAATGCAAAAAATAAATAAATAAATACTAAATAAATACTAACAACAACAACATTTACCTCTTCATTTATCTCCACCTCTTTTCCTTTACTAACAAGGGAATTACTTTATCCTTTCTCGACGTACTGTATATGAAGACATGTTAAAGCAATGTCTTCATCTCCTAATGCATACTAATATTAACTTAAAACACCTTTGGTTTTGCTATTGCATTTACTTGCTCTTATCACCAGACAATGAAAATATTTTGACACGAGAATATTAATTTGCTTGTTTTCTCTGTAGTTGTATTATTTGTTTTGTTTTAAAACTGTGAAAAGCATTTTTATTCAGCCAGGTTGTTCCTGTAATTGGACAATTTTGATCAATGCTCTACCTGGTAAATGGATACAAGTAAAATAAAATGAAATAAGCATAGATGTAAACTGTGCGGCACCTTGTTTCCTTAATGTAACAAACGCAATGTGTTGAACATGGACCCTTTATGCACCGTCTGCATGGTATTATTAGGGGAGATTTACAAATCATGTAATTTATATGACAGCTGTGAGTCAGGAAGTACCTGGCCATTACTAGGGAAGTGACTGATTCTGTTCTATATTTATACAATAATATGGGCTGTGAAATAGTAGCAAATGGTCTCATGGTAGTCAGTCTTTAACCTGGCACACACTGCTGGATGAAGCATCACCTGGCAGCATAGGAGCAAGGCTGTACCATGCACAGTATAACAGGAAACCAAGACAGTAAGAAGAAAAGAGGGAAATATATGACAAGGCAGGTTTCATAGAGAAGGAAATTGATGAGGGAAATGACACAGACCCACTGCATTCAAAAAAAAAAAAAAAAAACAAGGAACAGCTAGGAAGTTTACATTTGGGGCTGGGTCCTAGGGAAGCATTCTTCAAACTGGAGAAGGAGAGACAGAGAGGGGAGAAAGAGATAATACGTAAGTCTCCATTGTGTTGGTGGCCTTACCAGGGTTAATGTTGCTGTGTCAGACTGCAGAAAACATCTGTAGAAACTCTGATGGAAGGTTCAAAAAGTATGTTGCTGTACTTAACCAAAGACATATCATAGCACAGTAGGACTGTGAAGGACCTGTGAAAGAAATGTAAAGCATTTAATAACAAATTACAATCATATTTACTTAATCAGTATTGTAAGACAAATTACAAAGCGGTTCAGTGGCTCACTGTTGCACATTGGTTGATCCCAGAAAGCACTCCTGGGATAAGACTGGTACAACAATCAGCACATCAGAAAATATATTCATGATCCTGACAAATAGCTCAGCGCTATTAGGCATCTTCCACTCTGGGCTTTCTTACATGCATTTTTAATTAGCACTGGATTTTCTGGTTAAAACAGCCACTAATTAACGTCCAAGTGTATGCATATATATTTGCTTGTAATGAATCTCTTGCAGAGTGTCTACTGTATATGAGAGTCAGCATTTATTAACCATCTTGAATACGTTACTGATATGACAGGTAAAAATTAGGTCTGTTTTATATCACAAAGCTGTACAGTATCCAAGCAAACTTAGATGGTATGATCCCTATGAGAAGTATGTGCAAACCTAGGATCATAGTAGGAGTTAGGAAGCACTTTATGTACAAACAGTGCTACACTTTACAACATACCTGGTGAAGTGTTGCTGGGCTTTATTTAAGGCTACCAAAGGGTAAGTCATGAGGTACTATCTGTGAATGTGGCATGTGTTCATTTCGGCTCAGGGCTGGTGCAAAATATAGTGTGTAGCACAGTATATGGATTTATCTGTTTGGAGATACTTGAGGATGGAAATAAATACCTGGAAAACTATTTAAAATGCTTTATGATTTTTAAAATGTTGAGATATTGCTATATACTTTTAGATATGAAGTGTTGCACTTTGGGAGAAATATCAAACCAAGAAAATGTATGAAAGAAGACAAGTTGCATGCAGCTGCTGTATTCAAGAGAACAGGGAATACAAGTATACATTTAAACTATTCCTTTTTTATCATGTCAAGTATTTTTAGACATTTTATATTGCTGTTAGAGAAACACGAATGAATGAATATGATGCAATGCAAGGTCCACAGACTGAACAGCAGTATAGGGAACCAACGTTGTTAAAATGCATATGGACATACATTTTGGATTAAAATACTGGAGTGGGAAGCAATGTCTTTTTTCTGAATGCTGACTAATGAAATTAAAAAGATAAAAAATATATCTTTATGGTGTTTTTACAATAAGAGAAAATGAAATGAAACTGCAAACTTAAGAATGGCAAAGGTGAAGGCAATGGGAAGAAACACATAACCTCCGAGGCAGGTGAACTTGCATTTAGAATTCCTTTGGAGAGATCAGCAAGAAACCAAAAGAGATGCTTCATATAAACTTAGGAATGTTGTTATTTCCATGGGATCGTAAGATAATATAAGAGAATATTCTAGTAAATACAGTATCATCAATATTTTTTCAAGATGTGTATGATGTAAAAAGGTCCAGAACATTAGTTTACTATAGTGTAACAGAAATTAACGAAATATTTTCAGAAGCAGTTGTATAACCAAAAATCAATATAAAAGAGCTCCTATGTCTCCTACCCACCATGGGATGCTAAGAAAATGGTTTAGAGAACAGATAACTGGAAATAGTGACATCTGGCTTGAAAATCTGCCACAGAAGATTGCTCTCTCACTAATTCTGAAAGATCTCCAAGAAATCACTGAAATTCTCCCTATGTAGCTTTAAAATGTGGAGTAAAGTACGAACTGGGCTACAAAATTACTTTGTATTACTTTATCAGTAATCAGACAGCAAATATATCAACTTCAGGATTAAGACTAAATATCTCTTGCACAAGCAACATCTTAAATGAAACAGCATGCTATGACAGTGCAAATATTAAACATATTAAACAAATTAATTTGATTTTTTTATTGACTGAATTGTTTAAGTTTGAAACACCTTTTAAATATTCATAGATGAAGCTTACTTCTCTAGTTGCAGTGAAATCTAAAGCTTTATGTCTATCAATTACTATTTTGAATGTAAATGACAGGACTATACATAAACTCAGACCTAGGAATTGCAGAATTATTATTTTTTTCATAAATACAACATATGTCTCGGAGAATGGAGTCTTCTAGAAAGCCATACATTTCCTTCTTGTATAATCTGAGATACTTTAGAAAAAAAATATTTTTAAATTTGGAATAGTTTAACTCTGTTTATTCAGAAGAACCATAAAGTCTTAATACAGCTATACAGATTATATTAGGTACATTGGAGGTGAAAACATTAAGCATTGTGCTTGGAGTTCTCTGAATTATTTTGGTTGAGAAGAATCTCAGCAATTAAAATTTAAATGGAACGGTACAGAATAAAGCACATTCTTTATTTTTATCAACTGATGTAGGATATCAAATAAAAATAATGAATAAGTATCATTTAAAATAAAAATGATGCAAATAGTGCTGCCAGCTGTATGTATAATGACAAAGAGGATTTCCAAGAAGGAACATTTAAATGTTTGCTGTAGTACGTATTACTATGCTGACAGGCATTTATTTTAAATCATTGAAATACAGCCATCCATCCTCAACCCCTTTTCCCATATTTTTTCAACAATGTAATGATTACAATGGGTTACCTACTGGTGGATGAAGAGTGAATGCTTGAGCTTCAATTACCTGAGGTTCAACCTGTCAACGAGTGGAGTTCCTCCATTGAAAATCATTGTTAATGAGTTGTGTCAGAAGTGATTTCCTTTTGGGGGAAATTTCCCTAATTTTTTAGTTGATGTGACCATAGAGGTGGTATATATAAGTTTTGGGATTGTGTGGGGCTTGCTTCCTCATGGGGGACACATTTAAAAAAGTGTTTTTTGTCTTTTTTTTTTTTGGCAAATGCAATTTGGAGGTTCTGATCTTTGGTGCATTAACTTTTGTCCATTCATAGTGGACGCAATTACAATACATGTGGTATAATTTATGTGTCTCTCTAAGCTTCAGGTTTATTAAGTTCTTAATTGTCATATATTTGATTAATAATGACACAACAGAATAACTGGAATAAAAAGAAAAAAGGAATATATTGCAATCCATAAAAATAAAAAATATTATAGCCAAATTAACAACTGTTCCATGTTTCTTTTTTTTTTTCTTTTTAAAGCCAGATAAGTAAATGGGCTTAGGGAGATCTGAAACCATGAGGTGGTTGATTATATAGGAATTGTGTTAGAAAAACTAAAGGGCACACACCAAGGGGACAGGCATATATTCAGAAAGATTTTTGCTTTTGGAAAGTTCTAATCATTGAGCTGGTGTTTATTATAGCAATAACCCACGCCTGGGTGTGGGTAATGCTGGATTTACCCACGGTTGGCGTGGTTTGGTCCCGAGGCGGCCGAGGACCAAACAAAGACAACCGTGGGTAAATCCAGCATTACCCACACCCAGAAGTGGGTTATTGCTATTATACAATGCCATTATTTAAGAAAAGAAATAATTACTTTTCTTAAATAATGGCATTGTATAATGCCTCTTTGCTGCCCTTCCGCACCTGTCTGGTGTTCCGCGGCAGTTCTGATGTACTGCGCATGCCTACGCAGTACATCAGAGCTTTGGGCAAAAGCAACGGAGAACTTGCGTTCTCCGTTGCTTTTTACTGTCTCGCTATGTTAAATGGGTTTAACATAGCAAGACAGCTTTAAAATAAGCAACGGAGAACTTGCGTTCTCCGTTGCTTTTTACTGTCTCGCTATGTTAAACTCATTTAACATAGCGAGACAGGTTTAAAAAAAAGCAACGGAGATCGCAAGATCTCCGTTGCTTTACATTGTGTCGCTATGTTAAAGGAGTTTAACATAGCGAGACAGCTTTAAAAAAAGCAACGGAGATCTCCGTTGCTTTTTTTAAATCTGTGTCGCTATGTTAAACTCTTTTAACATAGCGAGACAGTGTTTTATACTAACGGAAAAAGTCCGGGCGACCGGACCTTTTTCCGTTAGTATATTGAGGGATTTACCACGGGCACGCTGGTTGGGCTGGCCAATCAGCGTGCACGTTTTTAGGGTAGGCATTGTATAATATCACTTTGCTTCATGCAATAGATATCACTACAAATAAGCACTAAGCATTTCTGAACATGCTCCAGAAGTTTCTTACCATAAGCAAAGGTCTACCAGCAACCTTTAAGTGGCAGATCTCTTCACCTAAATTGGGCAGTACAGAACAATGAACTCCTTTGGGTGAGACAGACCCAAATTTTGCAGAATTAAGAAAACTAGTACCAGACTTTTGACTATTATACAGATTCAGTCAGGAAGTCCGATTAACCTGTGCAGTACTGGAGCAATGTGTTGGTAATGCGAGGTATCAGTTAGCAACTACAGCAGTGCAGTTTGTACTAGCAGTAGTCAGTCAATGTCAGTGTCAGGAAGGTCAAATTGTAATGTATTACAGTGCCCCAGGTGACAAGAAATCAGAACACGAATAACAACAGTGAGGAAGGTAATGTCATTATAATATTTTGTGAAACTATTAGAAGTGTAAATAAATTCATACTGTTGCACGTTAGGAGAGAGCAGCATAGCTTTAATGAATGCACTGCTAGAATGCAACAGTCTGTGTTACATATCATACAGGTTGTGATTCATAAACAGCTAACAGTAAGCAATGAGCTCTCCTATTTAATTTACAGCCTTGTCAAGAGTTTACAGTTTCAGAATGCAATAAAAACTGAGAGTAAGATGTTAAAAGCAAACATGTACTGTACATACATCCAGCTGTATAAGAATGAGCACACTAATGCTGTCCAAAAAAGCAGCATGCACAGTCATAGACATCAGTATGTGAAAGAGAGCTGAATATGCAGTGAACACCAATGAATATTTGTACAGTGACAGGGGCAGAATGGACAGCTATGTTTGCTGCACTCATTATTGCTTCAGCACAGTAACAGGCATCGTCAACCCACACCACTGTTACATACATATAGCAGCCATGAGGTCAAAGAACAATTGGAAAAGGGCAAATTTCCCAATCCACTACTGTCACTTGATCTTGCTCAGGAAAAAACAGTAACATTAAATCAGCTCCAGTAGCTTTTCCTACTTTTGAACAGATACTTTCTCCATGAAACTTATGTACCATATATATAAAATAATGTTTTCTTTTTAATTTTGTTTGAATTTTTTTTGCATGCACCGAGATCGATGTTTGCACATGTTTAGTAGTGTGTCAACTTGCATAATGTTAATCATGTGATGATGAGATTATTCACGTCGACATTAGTGCCAATCAGTAAAGGTAAGTAATCCATATTTATGTATACATGGGTGCACTGATGATATACTAAACAGTTTATGGTTGATGTCTATTTAGTTGACTGCATTTTGTCGACTAAACAGATTGTCAACAGATATGCAAGATTGCACAATTGTTGAGGTTGGGGAATATGCCCTTTCTCCAATTTTGTACAATCTTGATGTTAGTATAATTATTTAATAGGAAGTATATGGGTACAGCTCCTTACATATGGGGTACAGAAAACCTTGCCCCTTGTGCAAAAAACAATGCTTTATGTTTTTTTTTTTTGTGAACTTTTGCATGCATGGAGCTTTTTTTGGCATATGCATAGTAACGTGTGAACGTTTGCATTTTCAACAATATACTTTCAACATTTAGAATGTATACATTTAGGTAATTCACTTATTTCCCATAATCCCAGGCATATGTAAGCAAATTTTGAACTGAAGAACTGTTGTAAATCATTTAACCAGCGTTTTCAACTTAAAATTCAATACAGTGAAAAATTCAAAAAGTCAAAACTCATCCAATTGCGAAAGGTAAACAAATGCTGTTCTTTTGCACAGTTAACACTGATTCCCTAAATTGTATGATATTTGATCTTTGATACAGTCCTGAAATGTGTGAAAAGAGTAATTGATGCTATAATCTACCAGTTCATCTTTTTTTTATTTTACTGCTGTATATTTCTCATTGAATATCCAATCTGAGCCCACTGATTCAACAAGTGTATTATCATTGTATCATTTACTACATGAACACCTGCTTTGTCAATGTTTTGAGCCAAGAAGAAGGAAATGGTAAACCATCCCAAGTACAACTAAACAACACAGCGGGACCAGGCAAAGGTGCAACTATAGACCATAAAACAAAAAGTACCCAAAAAAGCACGAGGAAGACTCCAAATTAAAAATTTTTAGCATAGTCAAAGTTTAATGTTCGCTATTCGTCTAATAGACTTCTTCAGAAACAAAACATCAAAGACTTGTCAGTTAACATTTAAATAATGCAAACTATCAACACTAATCAATCAGATATTCACACTGATTAAAAATGATTACAACATAATCAAATAATACCAGGAACAACAAGCAAGCTCGAAGGACTCAGCTCCACCAAAATAATGTTTATTCCAAACCACAGATGATCAAACGGAAGATAAAGGACATAAAATAAACCACCATAAACGCCTTTTCCAAAAACAGTTTGACACACAGCTTAGATTGACTTCATCAGATGACCAGATACATTTCTTAACTTCCTTTATATAGTACAATCCATTAACTTAATTGATTAATTACTTGAAGTAAAAAATCCCAAGTCATGATTTCATCTAACATTGTTTTAAGAAACTTATGCGAAACATGATACATTGAACATATTCAACTTTTTAAAAATAGATATAATAAAAACTCCACATATTAATACTGTTTCATCATATGATATTCAGCACAAAAATCCAATATAATTTAATTTAATTAATGTTAAAACTCATTGTTTAAAAACTTTAAATAGAAAAAACCTTATTTGATACTGTGTAAATATTTAAATACATAAAACATTGTTGTCAAGATTGATAAATATATGGTGATGTTAAAAAATATAACATAAAAAGGGGAATTTGTATTCAAAATCCATTTCATAGTTAAGACATCAAGTGGTGAAAGACAATATTGCACCTACTTTTATAATTTAGCTGCTCTTAACCTTAATAGTGGCAGTATAGATATTTTATCATTTAGTCCAGGGCATTTGTCTGAATTAAGGGACAACTGCCACCAAAGCTCCCTATATTCGACCCTGTCTTCCCAAGGACCCCCCCTAACATCCTTATTAATTTGTTCAATTATAATAAATTTATATTTATATTCTGTGCAAGTTGTACTATGTTTATAAAGTGCTTTCTTTTCTGGTAGATATGTCGTACATATGCTCATATATCCTCCTCTGGAGGGCTCTCTCTGTCTTTCCTATGTAGAAAGAATTACAGGTTTCACAAACAGCCAGATATATTATGCCCTTGGATTCACAATTAAAATAATCCGGACTGTATATCCATTTGTTTCTACTCTCTAAGAAAAGACCTTCTTTATGTAAAATGTAACAACATTGCCTGTTAAATGTACTTTTTTGTTCATATTCCTGTTTTTCCTTTTTCACTCTTAGTCTCTAAAATGTTCCCTATACTTCTGGAATTCCTATATATAACTTTTTTAGGAATATTGTCAATGCCCTCTATATCAGTTAAGGCTAGGAATCTATTCCATTCCCTAAAAAATATTTTCTAATTGCATTATTTAATCCATTGTATTCTAAAACTAGGGCTTTAGTGAGATCATTTCCATTGTTGCATTTCACATGATTTACATCACTACCCTTTCTCTTTCTATCCCTATTTCATTGATCCCTTTACTACAGTATATGGGGAAAATCTATCTTTATCTCAACCTCTTTTCTGATTCTTTTAATGAATGCCTCAGGATAACCTCTTTCAAGGAACATATACTCAATTAAATCACACTCAGTTTTAAAATCGAGTCCAGGCTAGTCATTCTACTCCCTCGGACAAACTGCCCTTTACTATATTTTTCTTGCAATGCTTTGGATGGGCACTTTGAAAATGTAAATAGGAATTACAAAAGTGTCCTTCCTATGTATTTTGGTTTCAAAAGCATTGCCCTCCTTATATAATTCCAGGTCCAGATATACCATTTTGTCTTCAGATATCTTATGGGTAAATTTCAAGAAGCAGGTGGTGTTATTGATGTATGTTATGAATTCCTCTAACTTCTCCATTCCTGCTATCCATAAAATTAATATATCATCCAGGAACCTTTTGTAAAGAATCCATGATGAACTATATATCGAACCAATGATGTATTGTTCCTCCGATTTGTTGAAAAAATATAATTGTACTTCAAAATTAAATCTGTGAGCCATAAGCTAGCTATCTTATCATTATGTGACATTTTGTCATATTCAAATACTACCTCTTCAAGCATTTCCTTACCTTCCAAGTAAGGGATAGAGGAGAATAGATCCACAACATCGATTGTTATAAATATGATATTGTCTTTTAAGATACTTATTTTATTCATCCATATGGGTTTTAGTTTAGAATCAACATATTTAGCTAATGTTTGTGTCTTGGATCCTTGTGGGTCCTCTTTATTTTTATGTATTTTTGGTAGGGATTCTAGGTTTGTCAACTTTCAAAATCTAATAGCATGTTGTAGAGATCCAAGTCTATCTTGTTATAGGAAATATTGATCTCATTAATGGAGGCAGCACCGTATCTATCTTCATCCCATAAAAGAGAATATATCTTACTATCATAAAGAAGATTATCCATGATAGTGATGCCTCCTTCATGACTCTTATATCAGGGTTATTTTTCATATCATATAACAAATCTTAGGTTCTTCAGTTGTGGGTGGAGTGTGGGTTATATGTTTTTTTTCTTTAAGACCCTTACTTCTTCTCTCACATTGGAAGTAGAATAGATAATCAAGATTTTTCTTCAGAAAACAATTTTATATCGAGAATACTTTTGGTTATATCTCCTTTAGTTATATATTGAAAAATTTCATAAGTAAAACATGATCCATTTAATGTGTCAGGAGTAGATAGGAGGGGGAGGGTATCTAATATCTCTCCCCCTCCCTCTCCATTCCTCTGAAAATTTGTGTATTGTGGGGCCTGTCAATGCTGAATCAATTCCCACCATAGTCGGTGTAATTCTCATCCCTATTGTCAACTACTTCCAGGTTAGGGTCCATATCAAAACTGGCTATCCTTTCCTGATATGGTTTATGATGAAGTCAATCTCAAACTGTTTTTGGAAAAGGCGTTTATGGTGGTTTATTTTATGTCCTTTATCTTCCGTTTGATCATCTGTGGTTTGGAATAAACATTATTTTGGTGGAGCTGAGTCGTATCTAGTGAGAACATAATCAAATACTTAAATAAAAGATATACACAATAAAATACCGCTTGTAAAAAATACAAAGAAAAACTTTTTGAACACATAATGCACTATTAGAGACCAAAACTAATATTTATATAATCACTTTCCTATTGTTTAAAAAACACTTTATGTTCACAGCATCATTGAGACCCAGGTGAATATAGGAGGCCAACCTGAAATGCCACTTGGCCTCCCTCTGGGCAACCAAGTTTTTAAAATTGCCTCCCCTTATAACCTCTTTGACCACTTCTAGCACAGAAAAAATACATTTTTTCCAATTAACACAAACAATGGAATGTTTAAACAAAGCATTACTAGAAATGTTTGTTTTAATAGCATATTCATGTTCCAAAATCCTTTTTCTTAGACTCCTGCTAGACATTCCTGCATAAAAAGCCAGGCAAGTTGAACATAAAGCAATATAAACAATACCTACAGTGTTGCAATCTACCCTGCCAGGGACCCTGAAAGTTCTGTCCATATGACCTAAGGAAATGAGGGGACCTTCACAAATAAACCTACAGGCCCTACAGCCTGAACATTTGAACATTCCCCCACCACTTCCAACAGGGTGCCTGACATGACTTTGATGTTTTGTTTCTGAAGAAGTCTGTTAGACGAATACCGAACATTAAACTTTGACTGCACTAAAAATTTTGAATTTGGAGTCCTCCCCGTCCCTTTTTGGGTGCTTTTTGTTTTATAAACCATCCTAAGTATTGTAGCTTACCTGAAGATTTGGCAAACTCCGAATTATATCTGTTAGTAGTGCTGCAGGAGAACTTATGTCGCACAAAAAAATCTAAACAAAATAAATGAAAAGAAAAGAAAAACAGAGTCATCACTGATTTATTCGTGTCATTATTTAGCTAGTCAACTTTATTGTATTAAACAATATCCATTTTGACCAATTTTATTTTTTATTTATTTTAATGTTTGGTAACTGGACAGATGCAGTAGCCTGTGGACATTTTTCAGGCATTACTCTGGCCAGTGCAGGTAGTGTTTAGAGAAAACAGAGAATTACTTAGTTGAAAAGATTGTTTATTACATATAATTTTGCAAAACTGAAAACTGTGGTTTACAAATGGAACACATAGTCACAAAAGGCATAATATATATAATACCATAGAATATAGTGTGCAGTAAAGCACAGTGCACTATCGTAATATTGTTAATACTACATAACTGAAAGCAGTCGTTAGTGAAATTTTTCCAAGCAGGAATCTAGTTAGTTGACAGAAAATATAGAAGTTATAACTCCACTAGATAACAGAATATTATGAACATTTTACATTATACTCCTACACTATTTACATATTTACATTGTTTATAAGCTGTATTAGTTCACATTTCAATTAAATTGTCAGAAAGAATTGTTGTCTATGTTTCAGGAAGTGTGAACTGATTAAAATAGCTTGCCAAACCTCTTTGCTATGTCAAAGAAGGTACATTTACTTTGTCTTCTAAGTGCATTTAATGCAATTTCTGATGTTGTCTATGTTGTTTGTAGTTTTACATTTTCATGTGAGCTTTTTCCTAGCTTGTAATGTCAGTTTGTCTGGAACTTCTTCTGTGTAAGGCTATGGTGAAGGGGAGTCTACAAAGCAGCAGGATACAATCTTGTTTCCTTAGCAAGCAGGTGTTGTTTCCAAAGTGCATCTTGTTTTCACTTGGTGGGCGGTTGCTGTCATTTACAAGGCTGAAAATCAGGTGTCTTTGGGTGCTATAGTTAACAAGATGACTTTATTTAAGGTGATCCAAATGTGCTTGTTTTGGGACTCTTAGGTGAATACAGCTTAACATTTTAGTTTAAGCCCTAGAAGGTCATTTACAATCTGCTGGGAGTTCAGGGAGATGATTGGTAGAGTGCATTCTAATTGAGGTAACAAACAGTACATTGATGACAATGTCTAGTCTAGCTTTTTTGTTAGCAGATGACCTATTTTATATGCAGTTTAGATACCTTTTGTGTTTGCAGCTATACATGGGTGAGAAAGGCTGAATATTGGACTAATGTCATCTTATGTACATTTGCTGATTAATGGAGGTAAAGTTGTGCAAAGTGGATCTAACAACGTATTGGCTGAACATGAGGCCTAAAAAGTCTCAGGAGTGCCAAAAGAGTATAACTGATGATTTTTGTGTATTTAAACTTAATCTATTATTCTATAAGCAATTCCAAAGCAGAATCATATCTTTTTAAGGGAGATGACTTGTTGTAGTATCCAGGTTAGGTAAGGTAGGCCCCAAGGTAAATCAGAAAGTTGTTTATGAAAGAGGAAAACAGTAAATGACATTCCAGATAGAAGTATTTGTTTTTATTTTATACACACACACATATATATATATATATATATATATATATATATATATATATATATATATATATATATTTATATATATATATATATAGAGAGAGAGAGAGATATCCAGTGCCAGGTTTTGTGATATAAAAAGATGAAACCACAATAAATAATTTCAGAACTTTTCCCACCTTTAATGTGACCTATTACGTGTACCATTCAACTGAAGAACAAACAGATCTGTTAGGGGGGAAATATAAAAAATAAAAAAATGTGCAATAAGCTGGTTGCATAAGTGTGCACACCCTTAAACTAATACTTTGTTGAAGCACCTTTTGATTTAATTACAGCATTCAGTCTTCTTGGGTACACACCTGCCATCAACTAAAGAGATTCTGAATAACCCCAAATAAAGTTCAGCTGTCCTATTAGGATTTTCCTGACATTTACTCAGTTGCCTGCTACAGCAAAAGCCATGGTTCACAGAGAGCTTACAAAGTATCAAAGGGATCTCATTGCTGAAAGGTATCAGTCAGGAGAAGGGTACAAAAAAATTTCACAGCACTGGATATACCATGGAACACAGTGAAGACAGTCAGCAAAAAGTGGAGAAAATATGGACAACAGTGATGTTGCAAATAAGTGGACATCATTCCAAAATTGATGAAAAGACAAGATGAAAACTGGTCAGGGTGGCTGCCAAGAGGCCTACAGCAACACTGAAGGAGCTGCAGGAATTTCTCGCAAGTACTGGTTGCATACTACATGTGACAATAATCTCCCATATTCTCTATATGTCTGGGCTATGGGGCAGGGTTGCAAGATGGAAGCCTTTTCTTACACAGAAAAATATCCAGGCCCAGCTAAAATTTGCAAAGCAATACATCAAGTCTCCCAGAAGCATGTGGGAAAATGTGTTATGGTGTGATGAGACCAAAGCCGAACTTTTTGGCCACAATTCCAACAGGTACGTTTGGTGCAAAAACAACACTTCACATCACCAAAAGAACACCATTCCCATGGTGAAGCATGGTGGTGGCAGTATCGTGCTTTGGGGTTACTTTTCTTCAGCGGGAACTAGTGCTTTAGTCAAGGTGGAGGGAATTAAGAACAGTTTCAAATACCAGTCAATTTTGGCCCAAAACATTCAGGCATCTGTTAGAAAGCTGAAGATGAAGAAGAGTTTCACCTTTCAACATGAAAATAACCCCAAGCATACATCCAAATCAACAAAAGAATGGCTTCACCAGAAGAAAATTAAAGTTTTGGAATGGCCCAGTAAGAGCCCAGACCAAAATCCAATAGAAAATCTGTGGGGTGACCTGAAGAGGGCTGTGCACAAGAGATGTCCTTGCAATCTGACAGATTTGGAGCACTTTTGCAAGGAAGAGTGGGCAAATATTGCCAAGTCAAGATGTGTCATGCTGAAAGACTCCTACCCAAGAAGACTGAATGCTGTAATTAAATCAAAAGGTGTTTCAACAAAGTATTTGTTTAAGGGTGTGCACACTTATGCAACCGTCTTATTTTACGTTTTTTATTTTTTATATTTTTCCCCAACAGATTTGTTTGTTTTTCAGTTGAATTGTACAGGTTATAGGTCACGTTAAAGGCGGGAAAAGTTTTGAATTTATTTATTGTGGTAAACCTGGCATTTTAACAGGGGTGTGTAAACGTTTTATATCCACTGTACATATATATATATATATATATATATATATATATATATATATATATATATATATATTTAGGTTCACTACATAAGACCGAAAACCCATAATACCGATGTCTATAATCCCGAGACCAGATACCAGTAAGACAAGAAGACCGGAAGATCAGAAGCACGAAATTTAAAATCTCGAACACTACACTAAACATACACCACACACATCCACATACACATACACACACCATCACCCAACACACAAACACACAGACCTACACTACATACAAGCAGGGGGGGGTAAGTCCCCCTGCACCTCGAATGTGGGGAGTTGTGCCCCCCACCCCCCCTACTTAAATATTCTAAAGCCAAGGTCGCACTACACAGACAAACACACAAAAACACCACCACACACCTACATTCCCCTCGCACACACACATCACAGTCACAACACACACTTACACACACACTAAAGCCCATAACCAACACACTCAAACAGAGATACTTACCTGACCTTCCACCAATCCATTCACAAACCGCAACACCAGAAGCACTACTTCAACATCTCTGAACTTCGGGATTTTGAAATTTGCACTTCTGGTCTTTTGATATTTAGGTGTTTCAACTATATGATCTCAAGATTTTGAAATTCGATATTTCAAAATTTCGAGATTATGTCGTGAACCCTTGATGATTTAAACTGCAGTAGTAGATTAGTGCCAGTTTATTTTACTGATGGTTCATTTTGTTGGCACAGATGAGTGAGTTGGTATAACGGCTGGGAGTGTGTTTGAATGAGTGTTGGTGTTTTAGGTTTAGTGCAAAGGTTAGGTAAGTGGATAGCTTAGTGTTTTGTGATTGTGTCGATGTGCTATATGTGTGTTTGACCCTGTCTTGTATAGTAAAAGTATCCCAGAAATGGTCTTAGAAAGTTAAAGTGCAGGGTAAGTGTGACAGGTAGGGTTGGAGTAATCATGCATTATTAGTAAGGTGCTGGGGGCAGAAACAGATTAGTGTATGACTGAATTCTAACTATTTTGTTGGGGCTTATGTCCTAAAAGAGGAAGAATAATAGTAATAATGAGGAAAGAAGTCAGGCTCCGTAGCAGATGTATCAGCAGTTGGCTTTACTGAGAAGTGCAGGCAGAAGGTATTACAGATTAGAGAATGACATTATTGGTAACAATGTATTACAAAATGTTACACTGTTGTTTTATTCTGGTCTCTGTAAGTAATGTGTAAGTACCGCTACAATATCACTGGTGATTAACTTTTTTCTCAATATGCCTGTACATATCAGCACACTTTTGGTAATAAAAGACTAAAATAGAAGTCAAGGGATTGTGTCGGTGTGGTTTGTTTCCATTTATATAAATGTATGATTGCCTATGTAGTAAGTGATGGTTTAATAAAGATGTTCCTTGTTTAAAAAAAGGCAGGAGTTGAACAATTTATGTAATATTGCTCAGATTATATGATATATCACAATATATGTGAAGTATAATGTTTATGTTAATATAGTTTGATTACTTTTGTATGAATGTAATTTGCCTTGCCTAAGTCACAAGTGATAATTCACTAAAGGTGTCTGAAAAAAAAAATAAGACAGCACCTCTCACTACAGTAAAATGAATCCCAATGATGTAAACCATGTAGATGATTGACAAATACTTTGTCAATTGTGGAGACTGGTGAGCAAGTGAGACATGCGAAATGGACACAAGGTAACACATTTAAAATGGGATTGCAAGAATCAGAAATATCAAAAGCTTCAAGGAACACCTCTATGCAGGAATGTTTACAATGCACAAAGGAGAACTTACGCTCTGAAAGGTTCACCATCTCACCATCTCACTTTGAACAGGAACAATTTCAGTAACTGAAAAACATGATTTTAAAATTTTAAGCTACAGTCATCTGGCAATAAATGATATTCATCACCATTTATTTGCAAAGGTTGTTATTTTTATTCTAGCATCAAGAGCAATACCTTGCAGCTATTCTGATGCAATTAAAATGATGAACAAGAAAATTCAATTGGACACTACATTAAGGGAAAGTGATATTCATTATAATTTGTGCTTTACATACCTCTCAACCTTGTAGCTCAAGAAATCTGGACAAAGCCTAAAATAATGGGAGGATGAATCACCAACAAATAAGGACAAACTCTAAATATTGCTCTTATCAACTTAGAAAGTTGTCAGAATAACAGTTTTTTGTTAGCATGCATTTTCTGAAACTTAAATGCATGTCATTATTTGATGACTTCACTCCTTAATAATTTGCCAGAAAACCACAAATTTTATGAGAAACAGACCAAAATATGCGGTAAAACTCCTGACATTCTGTAAAAGTCTGGACAGTTGAGAAGTATACCTTCCCCCTTCCTGTCCCTGCTGTAAACTTATGCAAAGCACTAGGTGAACAAGACATCAGACGAATGTTGAGTAACCAGACCACTAAAATAGTTTACATGACCTCAGATGAAAAGAAATTGATGCACAATCTCAGAGAACAGTCAAGCTGATGAAACCAGCCAAGGGAGGGGATATGGTTATCACGGATACACATGATTATACAGAGAGAATGAGGTCAATTTTGAATGAAGCAGTCCAGTATGATGCATTGTCATGTAATGAAATCTGCATGACCTATAAGAAAATAGACATTTTATTGGAAGAACTGCTGAACAGAGGGGTCATCACTCCACAGTGGTTTCACTACTCTGTGGTAGACCATCTAATAGTTACTTCAATTGTCAGTATCTAGAAGGTCCATTCCAAAATCTTGGACTCTCTATTGAGGATCATATTTTGGCATCTCACTGTAAAAATGAGCCACTGGCTAAATTTATTGATTAATCTCGATGCCTGGGTAACATTAAACATACTTTGAAGAACTCATTATTTTTTTTTTTTTAGAAAACACGAGAAACAGTTCTTTTGCAATAGACTGGCTCTAGGTAGCAATTGACATTAAAAATGTATTTTCATTTATCCTACATAGGCAGGGACTGGATTAGTTCACTGTGGTGATTTTCAGTAACCAGAACCTGAACAATAACATCAGACTATTGTACAGTTTTATGGACATTGTTTTACATAAGGATTTTGCATTCCTTGATAGGTAATATTACCATCAGAGGACCAGAATAGCCATGGGCATGGAATGTGCCCCACTTTATGCTAATCTTGTGTTATGGAGAAGGGAAGGTAATAGTTTGTTTAAACCTGACAGGTTTAAATTTTGTCAGGCCTACTCTGTTACATGGACAGCATTTTTTTATGATTTGGTCAGGGAATGGGGATACACTAAGGAATTATGTTGAGTGGCTATCTCCACAGATTTTTTTTAATTTTTGCCATTCCTGTTCCACATATAAGGCCAAGTGTTTGGGTGTTAAGATTATCAAGGATTATATGAACCAAACGTTTTACTCAGTCATTTACAGGAAACCTACTCACAGTAATCGTCTGAAACATTTTCATAGTCACCACTCTTTCAATCAAACAACATGTGTCATTACAGGGTAAATAAACAGAATTTGTAAGCTGACCTCTGATAACATTGTTTTCAGAAGTGAGTTAAATAAATTCCAGGAAATGTTACAGGATAGAGGATACCTATCACATTCAGCGTAAAGATATGCCTATGAAGCTTTGGCCAAGAGATGTGACACGCATGCATCTCTTATTCATTAGAAGACAGGTATGACTTCCCTAGTTGGCACACACTCCAGGACCAGCTTTAAGTCATATGAGAAAGCTGTGGTCTTAAGCCATGGCTTTGATTTGGAAACCATCAAGCAGGTTACACAAACAACAGTGTAATTTTTCTCTTGGAATTACCACAAGGTATCTTAGGGAATGAACCATTTTTTGTTTACAGAAACAACCAACTTTGAAGAGAATTTTTGAGAGGGTGAGTGGTGAAACAAACACCTCTATCAACAACTACAAGTCTACACACAAGTATGGAAGGTGTAATCAGTGTAAGTACGTAGATTACAAGGGCCAGGGTTATATGGCACAAAACCTTTGGAACAGTTTACCATGTGATACATTCAACTGTAACACTATGAGGATGATATAATTGATTTGCTGCCCAGGATGTCAGGCATTTTTAATTGGTAACATGGAGAAAATCCTTAGGACAAGTATATATCAACACACCTATTGCATTTCAAAGGACAACACAAGAACCACCCATGCTAAACATTCTAATGTTTACTCCAACACAGGCATGTACCTGTTTTCAGTACTTGAAAAGGTACAACCTTGCCCCAGAGTGGGTGATTGGAAAAAATATGGCATTTCTTTACTTACTGTGGCAACTCAGAACTAACCCAACAAGTTCTCTGGGTCTCAATGAAAACAAGAAGATAGCAAATGTGCTAAGACTGAAATCTAATAGCCCATGGGGTAAGTGTTTTCATTTGTTTTTGTCCTTACACTTTGCACATATGGGCTATGTGATTTTTTTTTTGTATTTACTATTACATGTAATAGTGATGCAGCTGAAACATATCATGGTGATTTGTAATAATGTTTTTATCTGTATATTCTGGCAATTTATAATATTTTATTACTTATTCTTTACAGGAAGGATGTGTTGTTATTCTACTTCCTGGTCCCATGACGGGTTCTTAAAATTTAAATATCTGGGCGTGGTAATTGTTTAGGTTCTGATGAAGTCTAATACTTAAGATAAAAGTAGTGAACCATTGCACTTTTTTAATTGGATTTTTATTAAAAGGCTTTTGGATATTTTCTGGGTGATGTGATAGTACATTTTCATGGTACAATGGGTAAGTTAGCCTAGTACAGAATGGGAAAGTTTTTATTGCATTTAAGGTAGATCAAATGTCTAAGTTAATGGTGACAGGTTGAGCACTTAGGATAAAGATGATTGCTGTAACTACTGTAGTAATTGGTGGTAGGAGTGTATTGATAACATGTTTGGACACTATAGAGCATTTTATTTGGATGCTAAATTAAAATGGGTGCTTACATTAAGGGAATTGTAGTACATACTAAAAACTATTCCTAGATAAACTGGGAGTGACTGTAACACTATACATTTACATATGGTTGGGGTGGCTGAAAATTGACTTAGAGAGGAGCAAAGTGGTCTTCCAGGGAAGAGCAGCATATGTCAATCAACTTATGCACATGCAACACTTCTCAATGGGTAGGGAACTGGGACTCAACACCTCCAATGAAGAAGTTCAAGTTTCTTTGTATTTATGCTTATATCCAAGCATAATTTAATGAAGAGAGCATAATCAAAGTTAATATGTGCAGGAAGAAATGTGTAAGGTTAATGCCAATTGCCATCAAAAAAAATGTAACTTGAGTGGGAACCTTTTATTCATTCTAATAGAGGATAGAAAGGAAACAACCCAAGTCACAACATAGCTTAAATCATCTAAATTACTAACAGACTATAGGGTAGATCATTCATTGCAAATTTGATTTGTATGTTTAGTCTTTCCTTATCCCATCCTCAGACAAATAGAGGGAGGCATGCCACTAAGATGGACAAGCAAAGAACAAGGCATGTTTAGAAAACTGGAAACACATTTGACACTGGGCCCAGTCTAACTGTACTGATTATACATTGGCATGGATTCCAAAGTTTAGTGTAAGATTTTGGGCCAGGGGGCAGCGATAAAACGTCTTGGTTGCTTCACAAATATTTTCTCTATTTCCAGTTTACACTGAACCAGCCAAGAAATGCAAAGAATGACATAAGTAAAGCATGTATTACCTAAGCAAAACAAAGATGCACTAACTCGATCATTATGCAAATGTGATAATGGAAACAGGGATGATGTGAATTGGACACAACATATTTCACAGTCAAAGGTTACCAAAGTTCATACAATAAAAGCACTATAGACAACCTTAAGTGATGTAGCAGTGGGGAGGATTATAACCAAAGCTGGTAGACCCTAGACAGAAGCTTACGTATTAGACCAGTAATGACTGTAGAAATCTTGTGTGACATTTAAATAATGCCCACAATGGACCCCATGGTTGAGGTGAAGAGGCAGTCCTAAATCATGCAGTCAGTAAAAGGAGCAAAAGCTATCTAGGCAGACCAAATCATGTATCATAAAGGTAACATGCAAAATAACAAGGAACATATTAAACAATTAAAAGTTCAAGCTAACCCTAGCAGTGCAGAATGCAATACTATTAAACAGCTTTAGAAATTAGTGAAATCAATGGCATAGCATGGCATGAATTAAACAAATACAATCTCAAGCTGAGACAGTCTGTGCAGTAAGCAATTCTGTTGTACGGTTATCAATCTATTCGATCTCCTGTGCTTTTAGGCCAAACTTCCATTACCAGAAATGAAAACAGCCAATGGCAAAGCAACAATGTTCAAATAAATAAATAAATAATAGAAATGGAAAGACAAATGTTCCAATACAGAAACACTAGCTTGAGAGATCGGCACCTGCCCTGTCTTCTGTTAACCCATGTCTTGCCCCTGGGAAACTAAACATAGTAAATCAGAAAAAGATTTTATAAAAGCAATGACTTGCAGTGACAGGAAAAAACAAAAGGTGCTGTAGATTGTTATTTTCCTCGAAGAAGTCAAGACATGGTTATAATAAACACCAGTGGGGGGGGCAGCTTTTGCCAAACAGCTTGCTCACATGCAAAGCCCCTCACTGAGCAGAGAACTGGTAGTCATCATCTCCACTGAGTTAATCCAAGTTGCTTCAAATGTATGCATGTATGCAATATAATTTAGAGAAGCCACAACAACCAGCGCTAATGTGTACATGGAGAAATGTGTATGGTGAATGTCAATTACCAGCAGCAAGTCTGCAAGGCAAATACCATTTGAGTTCAAAGAAAATATCACATCTGTATAGCAAAACCTGTTCTAGGTTACATACTGCAGTGCAAACATCATAGTATTTACCATGAAAATTATAGTAATGCTGTAATGGCAGAAGCTGTAATAGGGGATTACAGATTGGAAAAGTCTATAACAACCCATGTGACTCTACTGCAGGTAGGGAAATTACATCGATGACGCTAAAGAATGAAATACAAACTCCAGAAGTCACTGCATGACTTAAATTATCTAAATTAGTCAGCTATGGGCTATACCTGTAATGACCTCACCCTTGACTGAAACTCTTGAGTCCCTCATACATATCTGTTTATAGATGACAATGAAACTTGGCACATATCTGAGGTTCACTGTAATGTCTCTGGGGAGGGACCTTGACTGAACTTTTTTGAATCATTCACAAGTTTCTTCTCAGTCATTAAATGACGGTGAACTTGAACTGCTCTGTGCCCACCCACAGTTTTCCCTGGAAGCTGATTCTGGGAAGATAACTTTATTAATACACTTATGAGTTGAATCCTGCTCCACAATACAACCCTATGTCTGGTGTGTGATGTCACTATTAATTGTACTGTTTGCATGATTAAATGTGGTCACTGCACTCTACTGTTTATGCTACAATATATGCAATATATGCTACTATAACTGTGTTTTTTCCCCTTAGAAGGTGTTTGAACCCATGGCTACCAACATTCAAGGTTACTGAATGGTGGAGAGTCTTTATCATTATCATCAGACCCCATTTTCCTATTTTTTACATGGGGTTAGGATGTGGTGTCAACTGTCTCAATTTCAGTTGAGTAAATGTCACTCTCCTATCTTCTTCAACAGTCATGCCTGCCTGTCAAAGGTCTTCTATCACACAATCCATCCACCACTGTGGTGGACACCCTGGTTCACTCTTACTTTCTTCCTGTCTGTCTCAGATCTTCTAAACCAGATTGTATTCTGTTTTTCTGCACATGTGCTCAAACTGCCATAATCTGTTCTATTTGACCTTTTCTGTAATTGGAGTTAGTTTGGTTTCTGCTCTGATGTCCTCATTTCTTCAAACATCACACAGTCTGCATCCTACTACCCATCTTAGGTACTTTTAGTCCATCACATCTAGCTTTCTCAGCTGTTCTGGTGAGTCTTTCATAACCACAAATGTGAGAGCTATCCTGGAGAGTCAACATGTAGGTGACCAAGAGGGTTGTCTGTGTCTTCAATGGCATCTGAACTATGATGGCATTTACGATGGCCCTAACCCCACTACATGGGTGAGGAAATAAGAAAACCATATCACTGCAGTGGTTACAATGCCTTCCCTGCATGGGTACACACTCTCTTTTGTCCACTGTGAAGACTACCACCCAACAGTGGCTCTGTTAAGATTAAAACCTACAATCAAGCCTCATATTTTTGCATTCTAATCCTTCCACCATGGAGAATGATGCATTCCACCAGTGGTTCCCTGCTTCTCCCATGATGGACATACCTATCCTTCTTTGCCAGCTCCATCTCTCCCTGACTCATTAACTGATTGTGGGTCACAGGAGTCACAGTCAGGGTTTTATCCCCCTTCACCATGCACCTGTAGCTATCAGGTTATATTTTGATTTAATGTGTTTAGTGCTTTCTTTTTCGCCTTTATTCTGAACATTGTCAGATATTTTTGTACCATTACTCCCGCTAATACAGAAAATAACTTATCCTGCCACAAATAAATAATGAAAAGCAAGTTGTCCTCTGCACTAATTTAGATGCACCAATACTTCTGAAGCTCAGAGTAACTCAATCCATTGGCCCAGTCTTCAGACATATTTAACCATTTAGTAAACAAACAAAGAAAATAAGAAAATGTTGTTTGTCTTATTTAAGTGTGGCCTGTAGTGCGGTGATCCAACAACTCATTACTGCTGGCCTAAACCAAAAAACAAGAAGGATGAAGCAGAGGCAGAGAAAGAATATGTTGCATCTAAAAGGCTTTTAGATAAAACAGTTGGCAATAGGAACACTGATAGACATCTTGGACTCTGAAGGAGAACAACGAAAGCATATATCCATTTCCACTTCATTTTGTAATCCAGGGTAGAAGAGAATTTGCTTTACAGTTAATAAAGAATGCCAAGCTACTCAGAGCTGACTCTACCATACTCGAACCTGACAAGACTGAGTACCTGACGTTAGCTCTCATGCGATGCTGCTGAGGTGAGCAATGCAGCAGCTTCTTTTAATTGCGTTGCTGCATCTATCCCGTTCAAAGATTTTGTTCTTTCAGTCCTTGCTCTGTGGTGTTCATTGGATTGTAGAGCCTCGTTTCCTTCTGATGTTCACCAAACAGCAACCAATCAACTAACAAAATGGAGGAATGGCCATACCTCAGTCTTCTTTCCTAACCCCACCCTAACAATAACCTAGGGCTTGGATCATGCTTTACTCATACTGTGAAATGGTATTACTGAGAAGGTTTGGCAATTTTAGTATGGATGGGGAAGATAGAAAGAAAACAAAACTGAGAAGAGTTTTTTTAGACCACAATGAGCTCAATAACCTCACTGCAGAATTAATACATGAGGGGCAATTGGCTAACAGACAGCCTTAAAAAGAATAAAACAGATCAAGGTATTTCTGAAGTATGTAAGGATGGGTCTAGGACATTTCACTGAATGCACATTTCACTGAAACTCAAATGACTGAACACAAATCATTGAAAGCGCAATTCACTGAAAACTAAATTCACTGAAACACATTTCATTGAAAGTTATAAACGGCCTTTTCCCCACTGTAATGTGACCCTGGAGTTAGTATATATAGAAAGGGGGGTGTGGGGGGCTATTTTAAGTATATATTATGTTTGGAAAAGAGTAATATATTGGAATTGCAAGTATCCATGTATATAGTTCAAAATATTTAAAATATGTGGGGGGCTATGCCCCCCACACCCCCAATATGGGGGGCGGTGTCCCCCTTACTATATATACTAACTCCAGGGTCGCACTACAGTGGGGAAAAGGCCATAAATAACTTTCACTGAAATGTATTTCAGTGAATTGAGTTTTCAGTGCATTGAACTTTCAGTGAAAAGTGCACAATAATTTGACTTTCAGTGAAATGTGCATTCAGTGAAATGTCCTAGACCCGTAAGGACACATACCTTAAAATGTTAAAAATACATATTTTCACATGCACACACACACATAAGTACACATGCACTGACACAGACACACATACACACACACACACACACACACACACACACACACACACACACACACACACACACACACACGCACACACATTACTTCAATAATTTAATTAATAATGGTATACTCCTAAACTACTCTACATTTCTATAACAACGTGGTGGAACTATTTCACACCAAAACTATACAGGAGTAAAGACCTTCTTACTGAAAATTTCTGTGCCAAAATATTTATCCTGTTATTTTCAATTTGCTGAGAACAATAATAACCTTTCATGCAGGCCATAATAGGGATTATCAAGACTTGTTGATACTAAGAGACCATCTGCTCAGCCCTTTCTGGTAACAGTCTATCAATGGTTAGGCATTTATCAAACTCCCAGTGTCACCTACTATAATTAGTTACACTTTTAGTAAATTTGACTTAGAAAAATGTATTTCTAACATGTTTAGTAATTTACCCAACTATATAATTAATTATTTAATTCATGTCATATAAGAAGTGTATGTTAGCATTCATGAATGATGTAGAAGAAATGAATTGCTATTAAACAAAGAATGTTTACAGATAGATAGATATAATTAAAATAAAACATAATCATAATGAAACTAACGCATTGTTTTTCAGGTTCTCTCGTACCTGTCCAGTCTGTTGATTTGCATGGTGACAATGGAAATGAATCAGATCATAAATGGAGTTATTTTCTGCTTAACTATTACCAGTGGCATTTGTAGTAATATACTGATTCTGCTAATCTTGTCCTGCATTGCATACAAGGAAAGAAAAATGATGCCTTCTGAGACCATACTTTCTACTTTGTCAGCAGCAAACCTGTTGCTTCTATTTACTTTAGGGCTCCCAGACTGTCTCCTTATATTTGGTGTGAAATATTTTTACAGTGACCTTGGTTGCAAATTCGATGCACATTTCATGAGGTCATCTCGGGTAATGATCATTGGTCTAACCAGTTTACTGAGCTGCTTCCAGGGAGCAACATTAGCCTCTGCTAATCCCATGTGGGCAATTATTAAAGCCAAAATGCAGAAATACCTCATGCTTCTCATAGCATTAATTGTAACTCTTAGTACTGTGTCCAGTTTAAGTTCAGCATTGTATCCTGTTGTTAGTACCAATACTACAGACCAAACACGCACTGTCAATCTGGGGTTCTGCTTTTCTATCTATCCTAATGCCTTTTTATTTGCACTTATTGGAAACATTTCCTTTGCTAGAGATGTAACATTTGTAGCCCTTATGGCTTTGGCAAGCACTTACATCCTTGTGACTTTGCGCAAACATGGAAAACAGATGAAAGGGAAGAGAAGCTCTGATCGAAACCAAGAAAACTCAGCGGAACAGCAAGCAGCGAAAATGGTTGTGACATTTGTTACCATCTATGTGTTAATTTTTGGAACAGAGAACCTCATCTGGATTTACCAGGTTTTGGTTGCTGAAGAAAACAATATTGCACTTAATGTCACTAAGGTTTATCTACAATTTTGTTTCTCCACTGCCTTTCCTTTTGTGCTGATTGCTTTTAATAAGAAAGTTAGATGTCAGCTGAGGTGTTAAGTTATATAACAATGTGTCATATCTGCATGGTCATGAGGGCTTTATTCATAAGATTATGTATGTACTGCAGATCTCTACCACCGGGCTACCCAGCCTACGTCTGTAGATTCACTGAATATGAAGACTAATAATGTTTAGAGATTTCCTTTCTTAAATAAATTTACAAGGTAAATTCTGCTGTGTCAAAGCCAGTTTTGCTGTAGTATTGTTTGAAATTATGCCTCATTAAATGAATGAGCCAAATTATTAGCATACAAAAATGTTATGAGGCACAGGGGCACACAATACAAAGTTCTGTAAACTTTTGTACTTTTATATATCTATAACTGTCTGTTTATCTGTCTATACACACACACACACACACACACACACACACACACACACACACACACACACACACACACGCGCGCGCGCACGCATGTGCAAGCTCATGCACATGCACACACACCACAGTCTCCATACCTGTCCCTAACTTGTCTGCCAGCCTGCTTTTCCCAAATCCTGTGGTAGATTAAGTGCCATTATAGCATTTAACTATTATGCTTTGATGAGTCATGTATCCCACCAAGCCCTATCCTTGTACCACTGTTGGTGAGATTATGGCATTTTAATTGTAATTCCTGGTAGTCTAATTCATGAACCCACCCCCGATTCATGTACTGCCATTCATGCCATTACAACACTTTAAGAGTAATCCCTGGTGGTCTGCTGGATCCCCCACCAGGTTCAAAGAAGGAGGTAGAACATGGCCTTTTGACCGAGTTCAATACCATGACATGGTGAGGGCAGCCATGCTTAGCTACACAGCTGACCAATTTCTTGAATTGCTCTGCCATATAGATGCTTTCCTGGAAGTGGCTCTGGGTAAAGATCACATGACTGATTAGTATATGCCTCTGTTCCCAGAATGCCTTATTAGCATTCAGCATGATCTCAGCATCAACCCTAAACTGTGCTGTATGACTTTGTGGAAAAGGACAGTTCAGCACTATGTTAGGGTGGTTGCTGAATCTGGAAAAGGTATTGGTATGCATACATGGAGCTGTACACATCACAGTATCTTCATGAATCCCCCAGAGTTCTTACAAAATGCCAAAAAATTTAAATTGCAAAGCTTTTTTGCAGGGGGTCACATGGAGTACTGCATCCACATCTCCCCACAAACTTAAATATATTAACTCTGAGATTGCACAATACAGGAGAAAAGGTGAAAATATCTTACCTGATATTCTGCATTCTCACTCCCATCAGCACTTTGCAAATTCAATGTGTTCAATGTGCATGTTATTCAATCACTTGGATTCGAATAGTAGGCACTTGACAAGAGTGCACTTCAACTACACCACAGGGAAATGTCTAACGATATAGACATAGTTAGAAATATAGATATAGATATAGATATAGGTATAGATATAAATATAGATGTAGGTATAGATATAGTCTATATAGATATAGATATATATATAGATTTGATAGAGATTGTCACAATAGTCCATCCAACTTTGATTGCGGGGCACCGTTTTACATCACATATGCACTAAAATAATGTGTAGAGAAGTATTTAATTAAAGTTCTGAAATGTGACTGAGGGTCAAAATTGTAGTTTATCAGGAAGGCAAGGCCCACTTATAGACATTTATGCCTGTAAAACTTATGATCTTTTAATTTTAATTAAAAGGAATATGCAGATACAGATTGGTACATTTGTCAACTGTAGTTGCATGTTGTTATAAATCACAGGATTGTCATGTAAATCTCTGAAACTTAAAAATATTAAAATATTACTTGCTGCCCTTGATTATATCAGATGGAGAGGGTAAAAATTATGAATTAGCATCAAATTGTTTAAATGCAACCTCCTGGATTTTCTGCATATCTTAAGATAAGCTTACCTGTTCACAGTCAAGTCCAGTAAGTATGATTTACTTTCAGATTTGTAAAATAAAATCTTAATGTCAGTACCGGATTTCCATTTTTTTGGTGATGTATTAAGTGGTGTGAAAGCTGTTACGTGATGATGTAAATTTTCGTGAACTTTTACCTTTTATGCTAACCTCATTTCAAGTGCACATTTCTAAAGGTGTATCTGTACCAGGTACAAAAGATGTCAAACTTGCAATAACTAAAAGCAAATTTGTTGGTAGATATTCTCAGAATGCTGATTTTTGGGATAAGGATGCAGATTGTGCTTACACACATCCTCAGAAGTGTGTACACACACACACACACACACACACACACACACACACACACACACACACACACACACACACACACACACATTACTACATATTTTTGAGAAGCTTTAATTTCCTTTCATTTAGTGGCATTTTATAATCCAGCCATGAATTTCTAAATATTTTCTTGTAGCCCTTCTGTACCATTTACTGTGTACATCTAACTCCATCTTTATTATTACAGGATACAGATTCTAGAACTCTGCCACCAATGATTACTATCCATTGTACATTACAATCATTTAAATAAGCAATAACATTATCAGTGAAATACAGGATGGCTCCGGTTGTTGTGAGGCCTGAACATTGCAAGAACATTATTTCCTGATAATGCTCACCCTGGAGGGCATTATTGCACTTTGATAATGGGGAATCCTTTAAACTGCAATTTTTTTAACTAGTATACATTTTTTATAATTTTAATGTAAAATAATTCTTACGTCTAATGTTTCAATTTTGGTGTAGTGTATGTAATTGCTGTATTTACATGCAAAACATGTTATGTAAGTATTTATTTATTTTATTTTTATTTTATTTTACATTTGTTTACTGGGAAAGTCCGACTGGACACAGGTCTATTTTCAGCAGAGGCCCGGGGAGAAAAGCTCCACACAAAACATAAAATATAAAACAAACAGGTGAAGTAAACAATATATGGTCTATGGTAATCAAGTTATAATATAGTCAGTGTCCAAATACATATAGAATAAAGATGAGAAACACTGGATTTTAATTTTGTAAAGTACGTAGTAAACACTATATACATTCTTTACATTAATGTTGGTGGCGTATTTATATAATCAGATGCACAAGTGACATCACTTATTATGGCATTATAAATGGGAAAAATCTTATGCTACCATCCTACACTTGGGTTGAAATCAGACAGGAGCTGTAAGTGGGTAAAAGGGTGGTAAGATGATATAATTACTGAGTTGTTGTTGCTAGTAGTGTGGGTGAACTGGCATAACTGAGAGGTGAGCATTGTGAGGTGGAAATATAGGAGAAGGTTGAGTAGTGAACATAATGTTTAGGTGATAAAATAGTTTAAGATTTTGGGTCAGTATAAGCCAAGTAGAAACAAGAAAAGTGGGTTTTACAATACTTCTGATTGGTTAGTTGTGTTGGTCGAAAAGAAAAAAGTATGGCATATTGAGTTGGGGTGAAAAAGATTATTAAATAAGTGTTTATCCTGGGGAATTACAGGAGCATAACCAATTATTTATGCAGTGTGCTTTGAGGTGCTTTTTAAATATTGTAGTGGATCTAATGAAGGTCAACTGGGTAGGTAGGGTATTCCAAGCCTTGGAAATAAGGTAATTGAAGAGAGATTTACCTGCATCATTATTTATTTTGATGACTTCCAGGTGGTTTTGGGTGCTAGATCTTAAGGTTCTTGATGTAGAATATAGTTTAGTTAGATTATGGGGTGCTGGAGTTTTAGCTGGGTAGTAGTACAGTTTGTGGGCTAATGCCAATTGATTGAGTTTCAGAAGCTGAGGTAGCTTAAGACAGTTTAGTTTTTTCAGAGCATCACAATGATGGTTTCTATATTGGGATTCAGTAGCAAATCTAGCAATCTTGCAATAACAAGATTCCAGTTTGTCCACAGATATGCTCGTACACACACACACACACACACACACACACACACACACACACACACACACACACACACACACACACACACACACACACACACACACACGCATACAGGTTTCTTGACTGAGTGAGTACACACACAGGTCCAGCAGTTATAGTGCTCTTTGCTTTAGATGTTTTATTTTGTTCAAATGAATAAGAAAGTCATATGGTGAAAGCCATTAGAATTGCACACCACTCCCAATTCTTTCAACTTTCACTGATTTTTCTCGGTCCATTGAAAATATTATAATTTTCTAGCAAACCAGTGAAGATTAATGTCAATCACTGAAGTCAGACAGTATAGTTTCATACTTTTTATTGTACAGAAAATGCTTGTTGATAATGGTTAAATTTAAAACTGTCCCTAATTATAGGTCCATTTTTACCTTTATCTGGAATTCTTGATCAAAGAAGTTGCAAAATATGCACTTACTCTTGTTCACTTTCTGACTCTCTCTCTCACTCCCTCACTGTCTTTTTCTCTCTCTCTCTCTCTCTGTCTCTCTCTCTCTCTCTCACACACACACACACACACACACACACACACACACACACACACACACACACACACACACACACACACACTCACTGCTTTTTTTCTTTACTTTCTTTACTTTTTTATTTTATGCCAGAATCCGCCACATAACACAAGCACTCAGGTCACTCCAGAACAAGTACAAATATGACTCTGTCATTGTTCATGTTGGTGTGAATGACCTGAGACGTACCTCCCTGGACTACATGAAAAGAGACATGGAAGAGCTCTCTGATCATGTAGCCCAGGCTGGTATGACCCTGACCCTGAGTAACATCCTGCCCTCACCAAGAATGATACCTCAGTATAAAAAAAAAATGATCAATTTCAGCAATTGCCTAAGCATCTGGTGTCATTTAAAGGGGATCCAGTGTCCCTCAGCCTGGGACGACGTGCTCGACAAGCCACGTTGCTTCGAGAGAGAAGGCTTGCACCTGTCACCCCTAGGCTTTCGAATACTGGCCAAGGCTCTTGCTGCCCCCATAGTGCCTTTTTTAGTCAAGGATCAAAAGTCAAACTCACCTCCGTAAACAGCAGAATTAACAAAAAACTGAGGGTTATGCTACTCAACGCCAGGAGTTTAAATCTCAAAATGCACACGCTCGAAGCGCTACTCATGAAACCTGGTTCAAGGCTCCAGAGAGCACCCCAGCACTACCGGGCTACGACTCATACCACACATGTCAGCCACAGAACATGGACCGAAAAACAAAAGGAGGGGGTGTATCCATATTCATCAAAGATACCTACACCTCCAGGTTAGTGGCACAGCATGATACCTCTGAGATCATCCATGTGCAACTAACATCGGGCAAATCGGCAATGCAAATTGTGGCCTGCTACAGATCACCCTCCATGACCCAGGACCACCACTCCACCTTTCTGGAGACATTGGAAAACATGAAGGTCCTACCAAACACCCTGAAATTGGGCGATTTCAATTACCCTACCATTCACTGGGAAAACTACTCAAGTACAAATTCCCAGGCCCAGCACTTCCTGGAATTCATCAACTCAAATGCCCTGGATCAGCTGGTAAACTCCCCTACCAGAGGTGAAAACATATTGGACCTGGTCATCACCAACATGGGCGACAGGGGTTCCACACTGGTGGTCAACCCGTCACTGGTTAGATCAGACCATAAACTAATCACTCTGGATGTCCACACCCCACCACCACCCCCAACTAAGGAAACCACAGTAAAAAACTTTTCTAAAGCAAACTTCACCTTACTTAAGACAGAGGTGGTAAGTTTCACAGCCCCCACGCTAAAGGATAATGCTGCCCAAGATGCAGAAACATTTACAAATGCACTCTATGAGCACCTAAAAGGCTGCATGGATCATGCCATCCCTAGGAAAACCAAGACTCACTCCTCTAAGAGAAGGAAACCAGTTTGGTGGACCCCTGCAATGAACAGGCTATACAATAGAAAGAGGAAACTAGTTCAGAAAAAAAAGCAAATCCCAAGAAGGAAAGACATCCCTGATCAGTATCAGTAAGAAACTAAGGTCCCTCATGAAATCATCCAAGGCTAACTTCGAAAGAAAAATAGCCAAGGATCAAAAGATAACCACAAAGCCTTCTTTAGCTATGTTAAGAATCTAAGTGGCAACTCACAGATATGCACTAAACTAGTGCAAAATAGCACAAAATATACTGAACCTACTGATATTGCCAACATCCTGGCAGATAAATTCAGTGCAAACTTCACCCCCCTCTCACCTCCAAAAGGGCCCACAACAATACCAGAAAAGTGTGGTGTCCCAAAAATCACAGACACACAGGTGAAAACAACCCTTTCAAAAGCCAAAAACACAGCATCAATGGGACCAGATGGTGTCCCAGGCTGCGTCTTGCATGAACTACAGAACAAACTAACCCCCCGCCTAAACACGTTGTTCATCCTCAGCCTCTCTACAGGCTACGTGCCCATAGAATGGCACACAGCAATGGTTATTCCTCTCCACAAAGGAGGGGTCACAATTGACCCTGGTAACTATTGCCCCATAAGCCTGACTAGACTGGCCTGCAAGGCTATGGAGCGCATTATCATGGAACTCATTAACAAAGACATTGGGAACCTCCAAACACTTGACCTGACCCAGTTCGGCTTTGCTAAGGGCAGATCATGCCTACTAAACCCGGTTGACTTCTTCAAGACAGTCACCAAGGCCATAGATGAGGGAAAGGTGGTTCACACAGCCTATCTTGACCTCGCTAAGGCTTTCGACACCATTCCCCACTCGGGTATTACAGAAAAACTCACCAGCCTGAACATAAACCCGTACGTCATGAGATGGGTTATCAACTGGCTTACAGACAGAACTCACACGGTAAGAATAGCAGGTTCCAGGTCTGACTCTAAACCAGTCACAAGTGGTGTCCCACAAAGCTTAGTCCTGGGACCCCTACTGTTCAGCATGGCTAACCAAGTTCGCCGATGACTGCAAACTGGGAGTCATAATTGACTCTCCGGCTGACATGGACATCCTCCAAAAGGGCCTTACTGAGATGGACACCTGGTGTCAAAGTCATGGCCTCAAGCTAAATGCCAAAAAATGCATAGTCATCCTGTTTGGAAAAAACAAAACACCCATGAATTACCACATAGGTGGCAGCCCCCTTAATACAAAAGAGGTAATAAGAGATTTGGGGACCCTGGTAGATAGTAATCTCTCCTTTGACAATCATATTGCCAAAGAAGTTAGAAAATCCTTCTATGTGGCCCATCTAATTGCTAAAGGGTTCACATCTAGAAATAAAGAGGTTATAGTGCCCCTCTACTCATCACTCATTAGACCCATCATAGAGTATAATGCCCCATTTGGGATGTACCTCACAAGACACTTCCAACAGCTGGAAAGACCACAAAAGTACCTCACCAAGAGGATTACTGGCCTCAAACATATGTCCTATGCAACCCGACTGAAAAAGCTATGTCTGTACTCAGTGGCATATCGCTTACTCAGAGGTGATCTCTGCCTGACTTACAAAGCCATGTCCAACTCAGAATTGATGGACATGCTCCACCTAAAGAAATCCAAGTCACTGCGAGCCACGTGCTCTAGTGAGTTAAACCTCGCCACAACAATAATTAGAATATGTTGGAGGGATAGATTCCTGTCACAGAGACTCCCCATGCTTTGGAACAAAACTCCAAATTACATCAGGCAGAGCCCCTCACTAACACTCTTCAAGAGAAACCTTGACGAGTGGATGGGTAACAGAAAATACACCCCTGGGATCACTTCATTGGCACTGCTTGACAGAGGATCAGTTAATTAATCAATGGGGTGGCAGAAAGCCAACACACTCTGGCTAGGCTTATAAATGCCCTCAGGCAGATAGCCTAGTACCTACCTATGAACCTATGAACTTATGAACCTATGCTTGTTAAACAACAAAGCTATGTTTAGTGAGCATTGAAAAAATGGCAGCCATTTTTTTAGTCCATGCTTCACACTCTTTAACATGCTGCTGTGTTTTTTAGCTGGTGATATCTGTACACCAGTGCCTTGTTAGAGAACATTCATTGTCCAGTAGGTATTGATATAAGATTTGCCCATTATCTAAGAAGACTATAAAATCTCACTTGTTTAACCACTACTCCTTTAAATGCTTCTGGCCTGCATTCTAACTCAGACTAAGAAGCTCGTACACTTACTGCTACCCTAACAACTCATTTTATTTTATCAAACACGTTTAGCCATCTTTAACACAACCATACCAGGATGTGCAGTTTAACATGAAGGCTAAAATTGTTTATACTCTTCTATAATTGAAATGCTGTTTTACTTCTGCCTTCATATCTCCAATGAACTTGCCTTCAGTACATTTAACCAGATACTCTGTGTTAGTCCTGTATGTTGACTGATCCTAATATTGCAGGGCACTGGTATTCAGCAACGTAGTGTGAAGAGGTGAACAAGTGTCTGCACACACTAGGTCTAACATTCTGGTGTTCAGTGGTATGACCCATAGACATGTTTAGAAGTAGAATGCTGGCTTTCAAAGGATTGTCTGCATTTAGATTCTGCACAACATTGCATACTACACAATGTCTACCTGTGATACAAAAATTCCCAGTTGCTGTGTGCTGTGATGTGCCTCAACAGTAAAGTGCATCACAGCACAGCAGGAAATAGCCAATTAACAAGGTATGTGTCAGACAGATAACATATTAGCTTCTTAACAGCCTTTTCCATACTTTGCTGTGCTCTGCTGTCAAGCATAACAGGAATTCATAATGAATTGTCATTTAATATGCATGACAGTGCATCTGGGACAGGTCATTACCATATTATGTCAATGAAGGCATCTGATGCTTTGTAAGGTCCTATTGCTGGGGAATTAAGCAGTATCACTTCTTCTGTGGGTAAGGACAAGTTTTCTTGTGGTATCAGATTTACCTGCCCCATTACTGCTATTGTTTTCTATCATGCTACAGAGTTACTTTACTTTATGTTTTTTATTTATTTAGTTAGTTAGTTTACCTTTAAGTTGATGCACTGCTCAGTTCTTATGCTTAGAAAACATCAGGGGAAGGAGGGTTAATTGCTAACAAACAGCACACTGTTTTCATGCAGTTGGAATCTCATAGGTTGGACCACACATATACACATGGTGTACTGTTTGTAAAACACATATGATCTTGGAGAGGGGTAATTTGCACATGTGGTGTGCATGACACATTGTGTATACACAGTAGCATAAGCTCGCATACAAGATCTTGCCCCATTATGTGCAAATCTTTATACGTTACAATGGGCTTTGGGACAGTTAAACTGCATACCAGATCTAATCTCCTGCACTCAGTGTTGTATGTATAGCACCTTAAGGCCTTATATTTTTTGAGATTATATCTTGCATTTACTTCATATTCTCATATCATGACAATGTTTTCACCGAAATGGACCCCTTTGAACCATTCTGCTCGTCTAAATGCATTTGAAAAAAGTGTACCAATTCTCTATTTGATTCAGAAATTCAGAAATATATTTTTGCCATAAGAACTGGAGTTCTTAATTGATAAAATAAATAACTTCATTAATAAAAATAGGACACTAATTTTAAATAAATATAGAAAAATAATGTAGCTGATATTTCCTGCATACACATTAAGAAGATGGAAATAGCAATGCTAAGTAACATACTCACAGTTGCAGGCTATAAAAAGCTTGCAGTGATACTGTTTTATGTCTCATATCTCTAAATTGACTCCTAATAAATAAAAGTTTATATTTACTATTTTGTGGTAGATGGGGATTCAGCTAGTGTCTGTATCCATTTGGGGATGCCTATAAATGACCTTCCATGGCTGTGGTTTCATGGAGCTGAATAAAGAAAGGATATTATTACTGAGTTGATGACACTGTCTTTGCTACTTATTTATTACTTACGTGTCACTATTTGGCTTTTTTCAAAGAGGAATAGAGTATTACAAATGAGTAGTGATGGCCTACAGAAGAAGGCCATGGTTTCTTTGATACTGTACATTATCTGAAAGCAGACATGATTTTCCATTGTTCTGGTACAAATATTATCAGCCATAATGATCTATATATTTTTTACCTACATAAGAACCATTTGCGAGTTTAGAATTTTTGGTAATGCACATTGATGAAGAAGTTAACCTTTACTACAGGAGAGTTTAGGAAAGATATGCCTAAAGAAAAGAAAAAAGAAAACTTTTGAGTATTGTGATAATGTGTTGGGTTGAACAGTAGTACGTATGAGACAGATGGGACTGAATCATGTGCTCCAAGATGTATCTATACTATATCACAATGGTGGGTGGGGACTGGATTCATAAGCAATTACATCTTTCACAATGGTGACAGATCTACTAGCTCTAGCAATGTATAAGCATAAAACCCTGCTATTGGATAAAATATCTCAGGTTCAGTTAGCAGCTTGGCCACCTGCAGGGCTGGGAGTGGAGGGTGGGAGTGAATTTTCAATACTGGCTCATCCACCCTGGGGGGAGGGAGGTGGCTCTGGCTCACCACATGGATGACACCTAGCGGGATGTGACTTATCTGTGGAGCATGAGCCTTTGAGCATGTGCCATCATACTGCCCAGACTCACAGCCAAATCAGTATTATCCAGCAGTCAGTATGCAGCAGAGCACAGAAAGTCAGCAGGAGGAACGGTGGTCCTTCTTTGGGGGACATTAGACTGGTTTGAAGGACCATCAAATAGGCCTACTGCCTACTACCCAGGTCGCACCACTGGGGAATAAATTGCCCAATTAGACTACACAGCTAGAAATAATTGGACCTTGCTGGTGCTCCATGAAATGAATAGGCCAGTTGGGTACCAATAGAGGAGCCATCATGACAGATTCATGAAGACTAGACCATGTTGCAGGCCTCTGTTTTCCTATTTTCCTTTTTGTTACCAGGTTTTGATGGTATTGTATATGTCTGATCTACCCCTTGCATCTGGGGGTTTCATATAGTATAGAGATACTCTATAATGGAGGAAGGGCTACTTAATAACAGGAAGTTACATTAAAGGCTAAAAAGGAAATGTTCCAAACATGGATATACTTTTCAATGCCTTCACTGGTATTAATGACATATATTTCTTTGATGACAAAAATATTTTAAAAGCAATGATTTATTACAGATGCATTCAAATGCTACTTGATACACAAGTATTGATTTTTGTCTCTTGCTAAGTCAGCTAACGTCATTTGTTAAAATTATGCTAAATATGTTCTTAAGAAGTGTCATTAGTCTGTATTTTTAATGGAGGGTATGTAAATACTTACTTGGACTGATATTATACAATAATGCTTTTTTTTTCTCCATTTCTTTCCCACTTCAACTTTCAGTTTATGAGTACATAGTTGTCTTGCATATGACCTTGAACTAGGGTTCTACAATGTTTTCTTGTTTAGTACTTAAGAACTTCAAGTATAACTGCATTAAGTTTTGTTTATTGTTCAACTGAACTTGGTTTGTCCAATATGTTATGTGTACCCTTTTGTGGAGCTATGTTGATTTTTTGTAGTGATTATAGATTTTAATATGTTTATTTATTTCAAAGTTCATGTTGACACGTTGAATTTATCATTTTTTGTTGTTCTTTTTGTTACTGGAGATGGAAAAAGCCAACATTATAAAATACATGTCTACTATATACGTTTAGATTGTACTCAAAAGATTTCTACACATCTCAAGTATATGAAACTGTTTTTAGTCGGAATGTCAATTGACTTTCTAGTCCTGAAATAAAAGATATACATTTGCCTATTAATCAATCAAATCTAAAAGTGAAACATTTTTTTTTACAAGACATACATCTGTCACTTGTGGGGCACTGTAAATTGACTGCAGTAGGATTCTCAGCTAATAACAAAATAAAATAAATTTAATTTTGAAGAGCAGATGAACAGACTATGTGCCAAAGCTAATAAAAAGTGAGTTGAGTACTCTTTTTAGCAAAATCTATGCATAATCGTACCACTGTTCCATTATTCACAGCACTGAAAAATCACATACTTACAGAATCATAAAATCAAATAGGCAGACATATTGAAAACAATAGAAAATAAAATGGAAACTATAGGAATGTCATATAGTTTAAAAAGATTGCTGATATATACAGATTTAGCTTATGAAGATTATTTGAGTTGTGTGAAAATATTTTCACTGTATTGTAAAAGGCTGCATGGGAAATTATACTGATGTACTGTGCATAATGGTGGCTCATGTTTAAAATCCATGCAGGGTGAGGGTTTAAGCCTAATCTCTATTCACTGTCTTTGAGAAGCTTGTGTGTTATCCCCACAGTCATTTTCATGAGTTTTTTGCAGAGCCTTCTCACCTCCTCAAAGCACCTTGATTGACTGGTTATTCAAAAGAAGCCATAAATACTGCAAATACCTTTGCTTGAGACTTTGGACTTGATGGAAAAGTGTTCATGATGAATAATTTACATTTACTGTCAACCAAAGAGCTAATTAAGTATTAAGCTATTAAGTATGGTCATTTGATCAAATGTTCTAGAGGGATTCATGATTATAATCAAAGGAAAAATGAGACAGACATCTGTTTATATCTTATTAGTACATAAAATTGTATAGACAGGTATGGAAGTGGTTACTGGAAAGTGTAGCGTGTGCATATCTAGTCTTAAGGGGTCGAAAACTAGAAAAACTCTGAATTTTTTTTGTCTGCACTTAGAGTCAAAAGGAAAAGACACAAACACACACACGCGCACACGCGCACACACACACACACACACACACACACACACACACACACACACACACACACACACGTAAATATATATTAAGCAGCCTTTTTTCCCTGGACTACTATGAGAAATTATCAGAGTAAGATATTAAAGCATAAAATCATTGAAATACTTAGCTGCTAAAAGCAAGTAATACCAACAGGTCAATTAAGCAATACATGACTGAAGCATCACTATATATATGTAAAACATTTGAAAAGTTGTTAAAATTATTGCACCAGTTACCAAAACACAAAAAATATATCAGGTGAGCCAAATTACTTTTTTAAAGGTTTAAGTCTGAGCATTGAGGCATAACTGCCAATCATCTTCTGTTTTATTTTTCCATTATAGATTCAGAATTTCCTATTTTTGAATCTAATAGCACATGATCAACAGCAAAAACCTTAAAGATGAGTGCAAGTTTTTGAACATCTATGAAGTGCATTATTATGCTGATACACCCTAATAGACAGTGAATCATCTTACCAACGTGTAATGCCTCGCATCTGTCATAAGTGGCTAGATAATTAACAACAGGAATCACTGTTATAAACATCTGTAAACTCAGAATTTTTTTTAAAATCTGAAAAAACAATGTTAGGACATGATTCAGTTAAGCAATGTTGTGAACAAAATCTTCAAGAATATGTTCCTGCATTTTTAATCATGGGAACTATTATTAATATGCTGTCATTTTTCAGTAGCTTGGGGTTACTGTCTCTCTTACAAGTAAACAAGGGCTCATTATCAATCATCTTAAATAACTCTAGGGGTAATTCAATAAACCTTACATGGAGCAAATTTCCATGTAGGAATAATGGTAAGATTTGAACATGGAACATGGCTGCTGAGCAATCCAGGAAATAAGGCTCAGGGTGTGCACAAGTATCCTGACACTTTACAGACATGGAGGTGTCTGCAGAATGCAAATCACCTCACGTGCTGGTAAAAATCATGCAAATGAGGTGATTTTGCAATCCAGGAAGCCCAAAGGCACATGTGTAGATGCTCTGTAAGGCTCAAACATGTATGCAGTTGCAAATGGTGTACCGGAGGATAAAGATTAAACAGGGGCTGTAACAGCACAATTAAAAGGTTGTACAAGGTGCAGTAGGCATGCAAATGGCCAAAACTATGGCCAGTGATATAAAAAAGCAATGCAATATATTAAAAATTAAACTTTTTTAAGACATATGTTACATTTAAGCAGTGTGCAGCAACACGCAAACATGCTATCTTGCAAAAAAAATAAATAAAAATAAATAAATAAATAAAAATTGAAAAATATGACATTTAAAGATATTTAGACTTTTTTCCATTATAGTGGCCAGCATGTAGAGTCATACAATGACAGGTTATAGTGGTTGCTAAGGACATAGGCTCTGGTGTAGTGCAGTAACCAGGGTATACACAATTAGGTGTATGTAAATGAGGCAAGTTTATTGACTAGCAAAATGGGCCACCGTGCCCACAGGTACTAATTGTGTAAGGGCTAGAACCATGGTAGTGTAGGCAGAAGAGACAGCTGACATGAAATGGGGGTGTGTCAGGGTTTGTGTAAGCAGATTGGAGCTCAGTGGATCTGCTTGTGCTCAGCTAAGCAGAGCTAAGCAGAGGTGTATGCCTGAGGCTGCTAAGCTATGCTTAGCTGGTTAAAGAAAAGCTAAGCATGACCATTTAGAGGGAAGGGCTCTTTATACTTACCAATGTTTACACTTGCTCCATGGGTTTGTGTGAAGCACCACAGGGCTTAGGAGTGGAAGAAATGAAAAGAAAAACAAAAGGGGTGGATAACCTGGGAAAGCCAATCAAGCATAAATGATTGATAAGCCCTGTTCCACTCACAATGACCCATTCAAACCCCTCAATGATATACCTGGCAGGTGGAATGCATCATAGTCAGCCAATCACAAGGGCTGCATCTGCAGCACACCAGTCTAAAGTATGCATACACCCTTTGTCTGATTTTTCCCATATACTTGGAATCAAAACACCAAAGCGAGCAGGAAATACGTGACAAAAGACAGTTTAATGTTGTTAGCGCTTTCGGAAATAGACTGTGCTTTTCCTTCTTCAGACATAAAACACTCACATTCAAATGTTTTTAAAAGAACAAATCTAGTGTTAATTAATTAATTAGCTGAAGTGAAAAATCAAGATTTAAAGTGAAATACTCTTATTACTTGGCCACTTCTAAATAGTTGCAACCAAAAACAGGTGCATAAAATCCAGCTAAACAACCCTTAGTTTACAGAAATTCATAACAGCCTACATACGTACATTTTAAATACAAATCTCTAGCATTTTTAATCCACCTCTTCACCCTAATGTTCTGGCATTTGAGAAAATGTGCGAATTGGATTTTAGGTCTTTTGTTGACACTGGTTTAAAAGGCAAGAAAGGCTTTCATAACATCAGTGAAAAAGAACGTGACTTTATTAGATTGTTGAATGACTGTAAAATTAGAATGATGAAGCCAGACAAAGGAGGTGGCCTAGTTTGTATGAATCACAGTACTTATATCTCTTGTATGGCTGAATATCTAAACAATTCGATTTACCAACAAGTTTGTCTTAATGAAGTTAATATGGCCTATAGTAAGATTAAGGCCACATTAGCGAACTTTTATTGAAAAAGTAATTGATTTAGATTTGCTTAATTTTAACCATGCCAGCCCCTAGGCTGGCATCTTTATTAGCATCCCTAAGATCCACAAGTGGCTTGTTACCCCCTTTTAGACCCATTGTTGATGGACGTGGGTCAATTACCTATGGTTGTGCCAAGTATGTGGACAGTATTTTAAGGCCTTTAGTAGAGAATGAGCACCAAATATGTAAAGATTCGTGGAGTTTTCTAATGGAACTCAGCAGCATCCTTTTTAAACAGGACTATAAATTATTGACTATTGATGTAAAGGACTTGTACACCGTGATCCCCCAAGAATTGGGGATAGAGTGGATAAGAGATTTCTTACATGCAAGAAAAACTGACAACAATATCACTTACATCGTAGTTACTTTGTTGGAGTTAGTTTTGTTTAACAACTTTATGTGGCTTGAGGGGGATTTTTTTCTCCAAAAATCAGGGGTAGCCATGGGATCTCCCTGTGGTGGTAGTTTTGCCAATTGTATAATGGCACATTGGGAGACCACCATCCTTTTCCAAACTACTATGTTTAAGAACAATGTCGCTTGGTATACAAGATACCAAGATGACATGTTTATTTTATGGAAAGGCCCAGGCGAAACAGTAGAAGATTTTATTAAATTAATCACTGCTTCAACCAATTTTTTGGAGTTTACATTCAATTTGGAAAATGAAACTATTAATTTTCTTGACATTTGTATTCATAAGGACATAGTTAGAAACAGATTTAAAAGTACAATTTATAGGAAGCCCACGTATTCCAACTCTTTCCTTCATTTCTCCAGTTGTCACCCTTACCACCAAAAGAGAGCAGTGGTTAAGGGGCAGATGGTGAGAGCAGCCAGAATGATTTCAGATGAGGCTGATTTCATTGAAGAATGTGGTCTGCTTGAAAGAATGTTTCTTAAGAGGGTTACCGAGTTTAGTCTCTAACATTTCCATAGAGGTAACCACTAAACGGCATGCTGGCTGCTTTAAGCCATTACTAGGAACTGGGGGTTGGGAAGAGTTTGATATTCCTGTTGGGGAGGTACAGGTTTCTCTACCTAGTAACACCAACTGTCATATTACAAGTTTTTTATGTACATACAATTTAGACCACTCTTTTATTAGGGAGACCTTATATAAAAATTGGACTCTCCTTATAGAGGATATGTCTCTATACAAAGCCTTTGGCGACAAACCAAAAATTACCTTTAGACGAGGGCAAAACTTAAAAATGTTATTGCAATACTCCACCAACCCATCCCCTAACAATAATAAAAACAAGGGTATGTTTAAGTGTGGAAGGTGTCACCAATGTAAGCACTTAAACTTGAATCATCAATTTAAAATTAGGGACAGGTTTTATAAAACCCAGGGTAAATTCTCATGTGACACAAAAGGAGTGGTGTATTGCACTTGCTGCCAAGTTTGTAAAGCTTTCTATATCACCCGAAAGGAAACTAAGGCAACGTATTTATGAACATCTGTATGCTATAAGTAAGAGGGATACAACTAACACATTGGCTAGGCATATTGATGATTTCCTAGACCACTCCTTTAAGTTTTCAGTATTAAAGCACATAAGCGTAGATGTGAGAGGTGGCCCTTGGCAAATCAATTTGGAAATTGAAGAATTAAGATGGCAAATTTCCACTGCAGCATATTTGCCCCCAGGGTTGAATGAAACAGTTTCGATTAAATGTTTTTTAAAGCTTTTGTCTTTAAAAAGATGAATTTAGAAAAGTTAAATTATTCTTACTGATAGTTTCCCTTTAGTATTGGTACACACACATTGTGTCTTGTTGAACATGCATTTTAGATTTTTTAGTAACAATTTTATTAATTATAAATTAATTGTTATTTTAGATTTGTATTTAAAATGTACGTATGTAGGCTGTTATGAATTTCTGTAAACTAAGGGTTGTTTAGCTGGATTTTATGCAACTGTTTTTGGTTGCAACTATTTAGAAGTGGCCAAGTAATAGAGTATTTCACTTTAAATCTTGATTTTTCACTTCAGCTAATTAATTAATTAACACTAGATTTGTTCTTTTAAAAACATTTGAATGTGAGTGTTTTATGTCTGAAGAAGGAAAAGCACAGTCTATTGCTAACAACATTAAACTGTCTTTTGTCACGTATTTCCTGCTCGCTTTGGTGTTTTGATTCCAAGTTTGTCTTTTTGCCTTTCGTGTTTTTTTTTTTTCCCATATACTCTGCACCATTGGAGTACACACTTGGGAATTTTAACAGACAAAATGATAGGGGCTGCTGCTTCTCTGCTACATCTGTATGCACTACAAGCTGAGGTGAGTGATGATGATGATGCTGACAATAGGCCCAGACTGAGGACAAGAAGAGTTTTCAGGCCCAGGGTAACCTTTCAGGGGCTACATGAGCTGGAGATAGAGTGGTACAGGGTGGACAGGAACACACTACAGCAACTCACCAAGCTTTGCCGGCCTCACCTCAGATCCAGAGGCAACAGAGGGTAACTCATCCCAGTTGAAACAAATGTATGTGTAGCCTTAAGAATACTAGCTATCGGTACTTTCCAAAGACCTACTGGGGACATCATGGGGATCTCACAGGCATCCGCATCCAGGGTACTCTACCAGTTCCTGGATATCATGCTAACACATGCTAGAAGGCACATTTATTTCCCTAGCACCCCTGAGGAGAGGACCAGCAATATGCATCTCTTCCACCATGTAGCACACAACCCAGAGGTACTGGGTGCCATAAACTGCACTCATGCACACATCAAAGCACCACCCATTGAGGAGGGTAGAGTCTACGTCAACTGCAAGGAGTATCACTCCATCAACTGGCAGGTTGTGTACAATGCCCAGGATGTTATCATCAGTGTGTGTGCTGGCATCCCTGGCAGTTATCATGACTCCCACATGTGGCACACATCACAGCTATACCAGGCATTTTCCAGGAAGAATATCCCGTATGGCCATCTTGTGGGGGATGCTGGTTAAGCACTGGAACCGTGGATGATGACTCCTATCAGAAATGCAGACGCACCAACTGAAGAATGCCATAATGAGGCACATGCACAAACTAGAAACATTGTAGAGCTTGTGTTTGGACTGTTCAAGTAGCGGTTTCACTGCCTTGACATATCTGGTGGACCCCTGCAGTACTCTCCAGCCACATGTGCACACATGTTCATAGTATGTGCCATGCTACACAATATGATCCTGTCGAAACAGCTGTGGCAGGAACATCATAGGGAAGAGGCACAAAGCCCCCCACCATTGCCAAGATCAACACAGGCACAGAGGGACTCGGAGGCGGAATCCTCTGAGCCTGTCCCTGTAGGCAGATGTAGGTGTTCCCAGTATGCCCTGGCCTTGGTAAAGAGGCAACTCATAGCACATACACTGACACCCTAGGGGCTCAGGGACTGACAACTCACTCTGACTCACATACACACAGTAAAATGGATGCCAGCCACATCACACTACCTATACCTTACCATGTATAGGCTGTGTACTGCATGCATCTGACAGAGTCACCCCTGAAGCACTGTCCTGCAACTACTGCTGGCACAAGGCAAGTCACTCTTCTTAATAAATGAATGGGGTAGTAGACTGTGGTAGCATATGTGTAGTATTGATGCATGTATGCATGGGAATGGAGTGGGTTACTGGGATAGCAGCAGACAACGGACAGCTATGTGGGACAAAAATAACTCTCTCCCAAATACTGACTGCCCCACAATATGCAGTAAGCCCTACACCAGCAAAATCCACTGCACTATGTGAGGGACTTACAACAGCGACATCATAGGACAAATGCATGGCTGGCAATTTTGCAGTCCCGTACATAGCTCTAAACCTCTTACAGCAAGAAATCTGTACAAAGCCATACAGAAATATGGGGCAAAGGCCCATAAACAGGGACAAGTCATCAATACTGGTCTTACAAACATAGAAAGTTGATAGAATAACAGGTGTTGCAGTAGCGTTAATACTCTGAAGGGCAAAAAATCTGAAACTCAAATGTTTGTCATTACTTTCTAACTTCAGTCTTAAATGATTTAACTATTATTTGCCACACAACCACAATTTTATGTAAAATGGACCCAAAAATATGAGCCAAACATCAGGACAGTCTGTGAAGATGTGTACAGTTGAGAGGTATGCCCCCCTCCCCAACACACCCATGTTCACATAGAACTGTAGTAACATTTATATTTGTAAGGTAATAGCAGCAGACCACACATTCCCAGGGCTGTCACAATCAACTTGATAATGTGCTCCATTTCTGCAATATGCAGGGGTCAGTGTACTATACATGTTTGTGGTTAATAGTGTCAGGAAGTAGACAGCAATTGCTGGTGGCTGTTGTGGATTAGTGGTAAGTACAATACTGTGGCTGTTAGGGTCCATGGCTTGAGACTGGCCATGCCAACTATTTTGCATGTCAGCTACACCAACTGTAGGAATTGTACACACAGTCCAGAAGCCAATATTTGTTACTGCAGGAAATCTGGACAATGGAGGGACCCGGGGCCACACATATGGATAGTACACTGCTGTGAGTAACCCACACATTGCCTAGTAAAACAGGAGGTTGTGACAGGTCAGTCTACCACCAGGATATAAAGACTGCCACATTACTGTGTCAGCATTGAAAACAGGTAAGTGGGTACCATCCATACCCCTAGAATGACAGGGTGTCACAGAATGTCTACATGTATGCCTTAAATATCTGTTCTGCTTGTCATACCATTGCATTTTCCTGGGAAACTATTTGCAAACAATTAAAGGTTGATGTGAAAACATCAATGACAGACTGTTGAGGTGCAGATGTCATACCCATAATTAAATGCAAGCTAATACAAAACCATTCTACCAACTATGTACATTTGGAACAGCAATATTAAGAGCCTGCTCCCATGCCTGGGGCTCTGTATGACTGTCATAAATGGGCCTGTGTATATGTCTGTCTGTAAGAGTTTGAGAGCTATGGCCAACATGTAGCCTTAAAATAACAGGGCAACACAAACTGTCTGAGGACCACAGCAGATGTATGGGGCACAGTGATGGACAACCTGCTAAACAGGTACAGTCAGAGGTGTGAAGTCTGTAATACTGTGTGTGATGTTACGACTTCTACCCCACTCACACCATAACTAAAAATACATAACAGCACCAACTGTGGAAAAAAGGCTGTGACTGGACTATAAAAGGACAAAGACACATATAAGGGGAAGAGGAACCACTGGCCAGACAGTTGTAGAATGTACACACTAGAACAATTTCTGCTGTAACATAGTTTCCTTCAGTGTATGGAGTGTGTAAACAAATGTATGTCAGTGCTCCCTCACATTATTTTATACTGATCTGCCACTGATGTACCAGGAAATCACAGTGCTATGTAGAATATACCACACATATTATGGAAAACTCTGCTCAGTCCAGTGCACTCTGTAACCACCCCAGGATATGACTCAGTTAATAAGGATAGCACACATCCAGGAGATCTCTCTCTATCACTGAGGTGCTGGACTGTTTACACAGCTTCATCAGCCAATCAGCTGTAGCACAAAAATCCTGGAATGGACTACTGGCAGCTCCGGACTGGAGTCCCACTGTTACTATTGAAGGTCATACTGGGCATGCTCCGACACTTAGAGAATTACAGCCCATGTCTAAACCCACATCTGACTATTAGAGAATTATTGCCCATGTCTAAACCCACATCTGACTATTGAGCGGTGTTGTCCATACTGTATATGCCTTTGCATACACACAGCTATGTACACCTTAACTTTCTCTCACCACCCCCATCACACAGAGTTACCCTAATCTATCTGTATATGGCACATATATTTGTATCTGATAAGTGTGATATGTGTATATATATATATATATATATATATATATGTATATATATATATATATATATATATATATATGTGTGTGTGTGTGTGTGTGTGTATATATATATATATATATATATATATATATATATATATATATATATATATATATATATATATAGGTAATGTATACAAATATAACAATTATAGACAGGCAGACACAGGGGAAGAGAGAGACAGCCAGAGACAGAGACAGATTGAAAGAGAGAGAGAGAGAGATAGAGAGACACCCTGAAAGGCATACAGTGAAGTACTGCTGCAGCCATTTGCATACCCATTGTAACCAGTGGCACGTGCAAGTATGAAGGTGAACTCCATTATGTAATAGTAGTGAGGTAGTGGTTGCAATCTCACATCACCTGCCTTGTGTGTGTGTGTGTGTGTGTGTGTGTGTGTGTGTGTGTGTGTGTGTGTGTGTGTGCATGTGTGTGAGTTTCTGTATCTATTACATTTACAGCAGAATACACATGCCCAATTGAGCTCCATTATGTAACAGTAGTGAGGTAGGGGTTGCAATCTCACATCACCTGCCTTGTGTGTGTGTGTGTGTGTGTGTGTGTGTGTGTGTGTGTGTGTGTGTGTGTGTGTGTGTGTGTGTGTGTGTGTGTGTGTGTGCATGTGCATGTGTGTGAGTTTCTGTATCTATTACATTTACAGCAGAATACACATGCCCAACAGCCCTATGTCTGTATAGTGGTCACCCATTTTTTGGGCCTGATACTAGTGTCATCCACAACAGTGGCCCACCTGTCAGCAGCTACTGATGTCATCCACCCCAACAGCAGTGTCACTTTTCACATAAATAAGCCTCATGGCACATGCAATAAGTATGTAGCAATATAGTGTACACATAAGTAGTGGTTATAATCCTAGCAATGGCAAGTCAGTCTGTGCGAGTGTGTTTATGGATATCCCCTTGCGGCTGTCTGTACTTGCTGCCTATGTGTGTGCGATGGCAATACATTTGAAGGCTTGTTCCACCCTGTTAAACCACCATTGACTACTGTACTGGGCCTGTACATGTCATCCACTTTAGAAGCAACGTTGGACACTCTTCAGTAATAAAAGCTCTGTGGTGCATGCGATAAGTACATAGCACTATAATATATACAACTAGATAGGTAGGAGTTCTAGTCTCAGCACTGGCAACTGTGTGTGTTGGTAGGTTAAACCATTTTTAGGCTTGTTCTATACTGTAAACCACCCATTGCCCTACTTTACAGGGCCTGCTGATGTCATCCACCTTAGATACAGCATTGGACACTTTGCAGGCATATAAGTTCTGTGGCGCATGCAATAAATGCATAGCTATATACTACAATAAACTAGATAGGTAGGGGTTCTAATCTCAAGACCGCCATCTGTGTGTTTGTGTGTGTGTGATGGGGCTGGTTATACCATTTTGTGGACTGTTCTGCCCTCCTGGCATGTCCATTGCATTGACAGGGCCTGTTGACGTCATCAACCTTGGATGCACTGTTTCACACTCTGCAGGCCATACCTCTCAAATGTGTATAGTTTTGCAGAATGTCCAGATGATTGGCTCATATATTTTGTCTGTGTGTCATAAACTTATGGTTTCCTGGCCAATCACTGGCAAAGCAATACGAGCTAAAGTCAGACAATAATGACAGACATCTGAGTGTCAGACTTCATACCCTTCACAAAAGTAATAGTAATATGAAACTGTTTATAAGAGCAATATGTAAATCCTGTCCATATTGTTGGACCTGTATCATCCCATTATTGAAAGCTTTGTCCACATGTATTGTTCTACCAGGTTAAGAGGTATGGCCCAGGCATATCAGTTCCATGGCATATGCATTAAGGACATAGTACTATACTGCATACAACTAGATAGGTAGGGGTTGTAATCTCAGTACTGTATATGCATATCTTCCATAGCAGTGTGGCTGTCTTGCCTGTGTATGTGCAATGCTTATACCATTTTGTGTGCCTATGCCACCCTGTTAACTCCAGAGTAGTAGTGGCAGACACTGCAAAACTGTATAACCTCTGTGGTTCATGTGCGATGTATATTGCGCAATCATATGTATAACTAGCCAGGTAGGGGATCTACTGTCAACAGGGGCAGTTCATGTGTGTGTGTGTGTGTGTGTGTGTGTGTGTGTGTGTGTGTGTGTGTACATATGTATATCCCCTTGCAGCACTGTGCCTGTGTTCTGGCCACAAATACACAACCTGACACCTAGAGAAAGACATCTGGACAAAGCCATGCAGAACAGTGGGACAAAGCCCACATTTTAGGGTCAATCTTTAAATATTGCTCTGACAAACATACACAGGAGATAGCATAACAGAATGTGCATTTGCATGCATTTTCTGAAGGGTAGGACGTCTGACAGGCAAATATCTGTCAGTATTGTGTAATGTCAGTCTTTAATGAATTCACACAACATTGCCAGAAAACCACAATATTAAGGCAAATGTAACAAAAATATGTGGCAAACAGCAGGACATTCTGAAGACATCTGTAGAGGTGGGGGTTATGGCCAGCACCTGTCCCACCCTGCAGGTTGTAGTCCATGTTTAGCCAGATGTGACCTGTGGCAATGACACAAACAATATAGAGGACCCCAGAGTGTAGGACAACAAACATCTTCTAAGATTGTCTACTACCTGCACAAGGCAGTTACTTCACATCTTACTGGTATGAGAATTAACATAACATATGATGATGTGACACAAATAAGCAGTAATATTATCAAACAAAGGGAAGTCATGTCTGGTACACCTGCCATGGGTTATGGTATGTCCTGCCAAGTATCACAATACTACAAAATGTGTCCCACATTCCACATTTGATAAGGTGGCAACCCTATCCTGTGTTGCCTATGTGCGTGCAATATGTAGACATGTGTATGCCTTGTGATTAGCTTCCAGCCACAATGACCCACATGTATGACAGCATGACTGCAAACTGCCACCTCCCACATATGTGGGTACCGCCTAAAGCTGTGGCATTTGTGATTAGTGTGCTGTCTGTCATTGATCCACAAACTGATGTTAACACACTGCAGTGGGTTTATACAGTGGGTATGGAATGGTGGCCAGGTCCTGGCCTCCATCTGAATGCAGAAAACGATACCATTGTACCATATGGCAAGGACATGGACCCACTACTTCCCACATCAACAACAACCCCATAAACACACAAACTGCAGTGACAGACCTGGCTACGCAGGTTGATAACACTGTTGCAGTCACCCATGAAGTAGTGGCAGTGGTTAGAAAAGGCTTGCATGTGGTTCACCACATAGGTAAAGGGACTGCATACAGACAAAAGGTGGACATTACCTTTGTATAGTCCTCAGTCAGTACAACAAGACATTAGCAGCATGACTGGTCTGGTATGCAGCTATGCAGATATCTGCACCAAATGGTAAGGATATGTTAACACCAACAAAGGTTATCCATGGCCTTCAACACCTGTCCCATGCAGACAGCCTCGAATCAGTAATGCAGTAATGCACCACCCGGTATTGGACAGGTTGTCCACAGGTGGGCTGTGGCATGCCTAGATGGCAATGTGTGCATTACTGGTACAACAGGCTTGAATCACATATGGCAAAGCAAAAATAAACAGCTGGAGAGACAGGTTTGTCTCCCAGAGGCTGGCTTGTGTCAGGAATGCACTCCCCAAAAATGTCAAAGTACCATGCAGACCCTCAACTGTATCAAAATTGAGTGGGTGTCAAAAAACATCTCTCCCAGGGGTCCAAAGTGTGTCAAGCAATAGCAGGGGCAACAGATGCTGATAGATGATTCTGACAGGGATACAGTATTGGATAGGCTTGTAAGGGACTCAGGGCCCGTAGTGTAGTAACTTCCTCTGTACCTATGAACCTATAATCCTACAGAACTCCCAGGTGACATGTAGCAAGACTAGCATGCTGTGTCAAGGGGTATGCATGCAAGGTATGCTGTCTGCCCCCATTGTCCCTCACACACTGTTCCATGCATACACATCTAGGTAAACACGGACACATACAGCCATACCTTGCCAATGAAAAGGTCTCTGTGTTGCCACTCTGCCATCATTGGTTCCCATACTGGCAGAAGCCCGCCACAACTTACACACACTGACACCTGGAATGGAAACAGTATAAGGTCTGTGAAACAACAGTCAGTCAGCAGTACTAATAGCAATAAAACATCATGACACAAAGGTATGTGCACTTTGATGTTTACGCATGACAATTGCATACAGCACCTTACAGGCCATAACACTACTACACTACACACTGCCATTACCTGTAGTATATTCACCCTGTGTAACAGACACATATTGGCATGTCTCTGCATTGATGGTATGAATAACAGGGATGTGGCACAGGAATCATCACATGCATAGGTTGAGGTGTGGGGTTGGCAAAAGCCTACACCGTGCCAAACAGTTGACATCATATGGGTGTGTGTGTGTTTGTGTGTGTGTTGGTGTGTGTGTGCGTGTGTGTGTGTGTGTGTGTGTGTGTGTGTGTGTGTGTGTGTCTGGAGGGGTGCTGGTCAGCTGGGCCATGGAGAGGAGCTGTGTGCATCTGTCAGTGACCTACATATGAAAGTGATGTGTGAGTGTGTGCATGCACACTGTCAAGCCATGTGGTAGCACTACACGAGGGTATGATGGACAGCCATGGACTGCACATGGCAGAATGTACAGTTCACCATCTCTGGCCATGAACATGGGAACTGGTTATGACAGGAGTGGCACTGGCACCATCATGACCAAGGCCAGATGGAGTACTACTTCCTGACAGTAACCAGTGTCTGCTGAGTCTGTGATCCACACGGGACTGCCCAAGACCACGTGCCCATGGCCTGCCATGTTGTGGTGTGGACAGCATCCTGCCTTCATTAGTGCTGGTGGCACTGCCGCTACAAGAGTGTGACTGCATGGCCACGTGGTCTCTCAGCTGATGTTGCTGACCTACGTCCACGTGTCTGACGCCCTACTCCCACCACATGTTCAAGCACAGACATTGCATGTTTAAGGACTGACAATGTCTCACCCCACCTTCTATCCACTACAGCAGCAAAATGACATAAGGCATCACCAATGCCATGGAGGGTGTCATGCATGCCAGACAGTGTTGCATCCATGACCCTGAGCATCTGTCTGGTGTATCGTTCACAGTGTGCCTGTGCCTCCATGATGGACCAAAACATGTGTCGGGTGACATGTCCTGTGACACCTCTGACAGGGGCTGGATGGGAAGTAGTCCTCCTTTGAGCACCCCTGTAAATCTGCCTGTGTAGGACTTTGCCAGCTCTCTGGTTATGGCTAGTGTCTACAGTCACTGATGCTATGGTCACTACACTACCCTGTTCAATGCCACCACCCTCTGACTACCCAATATCTGTGGCTGCTGGGGACTGGGTATGTGTGGGCATACAGACCGTGTGTGGGGACATTGTGGGTGGAAATGTGATATCAACCAATGGGACAGATTTCACACCCAACAACCCCACCTGTGGCTCACAATGGCTACTATCATCATCAGAGTCCAATGGGACACTAACATCAGGTTGTGAGGGGGTCACACTCCAGTCCTCATGGTCACCTGTGAGGGGAATACATGACTACATTAATTCCTGCACTATAATGTTTGCTGAACCACACACACACACACATACACACACACACACACACACACACACACGTGATGTGCTGCAAAAGCATTATACAGACCACACCTTCTGACTGATGCATGCACAGTACACAATCAGACCACAACAGACACACTCTGGACAGGCCCTCAACAACATGCAGTGCAGCTACGTCCCATTAAAGTTTCTAGTACTATACACCTGTGAGATACGTGACAAGTCAGAGTATGTAATAGACCTTCACCTAACACACAGTGCACCCATGTACACAACAGTAATGCACCCCTGTATAGCACAGTGGCTACACCTGTACAAAATTATGTGCTAATATGTTACAGCTCCTGCAAATATGCTACTGTGATTACTAATGCAATGCACTGCATTGAACCCCACCACAACTTAACATGCACATATTGCAATATGGGTATGCTTAACAGTTGTGTGCTTGGCAAAATGGCAGCCCTTAACATGCCTAGGGTATAGGTGAGCCATAACATGACAGTTCCGCACTCACTGGCTACAGGCTGATATTCCCCAGCCACACCAGAGATACCTATGGAGTTGTGTGGGAGAGGTAGTTTTAGCACAGACACATATGGCAATGGTACTGGATAATATGTGCATTTATCAACAAGTACAGTACAAGCTGTGATACCACCCAAATTGCTGACATTCACAATATGTGTGCACATGTGTGCATTAATAAACCCCAACCACAAATGCAGATTGACCTGATATATGCCTACAGGAATGCAGAGGCTGCCAGTATGAATGCTACAGTATTAATGTGATGACCACTGGAGGCTTACCTGAACACTCCTTGGCTTTGGACTCTGTGCCACCCAATTCCACTACATATGTACTGATGGTTTCCTGTGAGCTGGTGGCTGACACCAGGTTTGCCACGGACTCCTCTGTGGCTGAGGGTGGTGGTTGTATAGCAGTCCCTCCCCCTGTGCCAGCATGGTCTTTGGCCACAGCTGCAGTACATTGCCGTGCATGGTGTATGAGATCAGTAGCACGGTGCCGGACCTTCTCATCACTCCTATTCTGGTGGCCCACATTATTCACTGTTGCTACCAGGTCTGCTCACAGGGCAGTGCATTGTTGATGGTTATGGTGGCTCCTTGACAACAGCACCCAGTGATGGAGTCTCAGGGCATCAATAATTGAAGCGGTCTCAGCTTCTGAAAAGGCTGGGTTGCGTCGTCTTTACATCCCACCTGAAAGACATGAACAGGGGAACACATCACATGACTGCATACATTGCTCACCATTATGTACAGACCCTGAACATCCACTTTTCCCAGCACTATCCACCACTAACCCCCCACATCATACCACCACCATCTATCACCACATTATGTCTATGGGTATCGCAACATACTGGCAATACAGCATGCATTGTCTTCCTGATCCTGATGTTTCATGCTAATTACTACATGTGCTATGAGGTGTTGCACTGCATATAGCTGTTGCACCTATTACTGCTTGTTCATAGGCTGACTACATGGACTGATGTGGTTGGTGTCAGCCTTCTACTGTAGTAGTACTCACCTGGTCCATAGACCCACCCCTCAGGTCTCCCTGGCCTTCCTCCCTCAGAATCTGGACTATATGGCTTGACAATGTCCTACAGTTCCCCAGCCAGTGTGGTTGATATTGGTGTCCTGGCACTGTGTAGCACCTGCCTCATGTACATGGGTGGACAGCCATCTACAGACACCACCAATGAACACATTGTGTGAGAGATGCAATGACTGTAGAAGCCTCCAGTCCATGCTCCCTGCCTGTCAAGGCTGCATATCTGTCCCCAAACAGGTCATCAACACAAACAGTACACCTCACACAACACCCATGCCTACACAGCACACACAAACATCTGCAGAGGTTCTCAACATATGCATACACAAACAAATGGGGATCTCTGAGGCATAGCCACACATGAACACCACAGCTGTACACAGCACATACCACACATGGCCACACACTTGTGTCCCACAACCATGCAGGCATGAGCCGATGTCAAACATGTTACACATAGGGGACTCCAGTAGAGACTCACTGGTGTGCGTCTGACCTGGTTGGGTATGTGGATGGTCAAAGTTACGTTTGTGTCAGTTTCCAGACTTGACCATATTGCATACACACTGCTGTCTCTCACAAACAGGTACTGTCATGGGTCTGTCACTGTACATGTTGGTGTGCCTGACCTGACATGTAGTCCCTGGACTATATGCAGTGAGACATGAGTGAGTACACTGGTTATGTGTCCCAGGCAGGTATGTCCCTAGCCTTATGCAACATTATGCTGTCACCCAGATGGATATTGCAATACAATCAGGGAATGATTGCCCCTAACATGTACATATTTATCCTGTGATATTCCAGGGGTTCCAGTACCTGTGAGTCTGGGATGATATGTTACACAGACCACGATGCTCTGCGAGAGATGGCCTCCATCTGTCTTCACTGGTATGCATGCATCTGGCAGTGGTTCCCACCATACCCATAGTGACTCCATTAGTAACATTGGTGAAGTTATCACTACCAACATACAAGTGTCAGTACACACACATTGAAGGCCATGCCGCTAAATGCTAGAGGTGTACACATGACCTTGCCCTCATTACAAGCAGTCCTACCCTGGGAATAGCAGACATCTGTGCACTCACACAGGCCATGGTTCCAAGCTGCAGAGAGCACCCCAGCCTTACATGGTCATCCATCCTATCATACATGCAGAAGGCAAAGTGTAACCGGTAATGCCATGTGATGTGGTGTTTCTTCTATATATGAGACACATACACACCTCCATGCTGTACAGGCAGTAAGATGCACAGGGGACACTGCAGGGGCAGTTCACCATTGCCAAGACAAACCTATGCAAATCACAACCAGGTACCAGCCACCACATGTGACCAGGAAGCCCATTCTGCCTACAGTATATGGACCTCATCGAATGTATTATGAGTCGGGTCTGTACCCTTGATCCTGTGTCATTTGAATGACCCTACCATACATTGTAAGATGTAGCCATGCCAGTACACAAATGGCCAGGAAGCCTTCAACAGTAGATGTACAAACATCTTGGTGCGGTCAGGGGCTACACCCACATGAGGTGAAGGTGTATTGCAGCTGACATAACACAACATAGGTTACCACTGCAGCATCCTGACAGTGTCATCCTCCATGGCAAAGCAACCATCATGCAGTCACATTTGCAATCATCATCTCCCACAATACCCGCCTACCTAGGCTCAGCCATACATACACCTCCGACGTGGAACACATCCTCCTGGGGGGGGGGTTACACAGCCTCACAGCCCCCAATCCCTCATTAATGACTGGCACTAATATCCACACATACACACAAGTGCTGTATGTGCATTTGTATAGATTCATGTAGTCAGGTATACCCAATAGGCTTACATCATTCTCTGCTTGGATATGTACACCTGTCTGGTGGACATGTGCAAAACATACTGTCCATAACAGAGATAACATACCACTGTTTGACACAAAATAGGGGCAGGCCCCCATTCTGGAGCAATGTCTCCTTAGCATGTATGTGATAATGAGATTGGTCCTGAAAACCTGCACAACAAACACAGTGCTTACATTATCTACATCCACTACAGACAGTCATCTCCCCTACTGCACATATGTCTGCAACAGCACAGGTAGCAGCTGATCACTTGTGGTGTGCAAGGACACCAGCTATACCAGTGCTGTTGGAATAGCATACTGGATGCCTGACAGAGTTGGTGTAGGCTTCACTCCCTGTGTTCCACATCAGTATATCAGCATATGCACAGTACCTCCCTGTCTCCTATATGTGGGGAACAGGTCACCACTGCCATGTGCCTACTTTGTTAAGGAAGGGTTCATGTCTGCTACATTCAGGTGAGCTCTATGACACAGTCACCAAAGCCGTGGATGGGGGTGACAGGGCATAATGCCTACCGTGACCTGGACAAACTATGTGACAGTATAAACCACATGGCCATTATGGATATAACACTCCCAAGTATGCATCACACCATACGTTATCATAGGGGTAGCACACTGGTGCTACCCTATGGTAACATATGGTGTGATGCCATAGGGGTAGCACACTGGTGCACTGACATGACCCACCAATTCCACATAGGGAAATACACCACAAGCAGTTGACCCATATGTAGGTGTATAACCTGTTGTTCCATGTTTGGGCCTCTGTTATGTGTGATGCACACATCTGAGGTGCATGTAACAGCCATTAGCCTATGTCCAACCATGTCTGTGGATGACTGCATGCTGTTTGCCATCACTGGATTCCCTAGTGATGTGGGCATCTGCCTATGATGGTCTCAGACAGATACATGACCATTGCCAGACACATGGCCTCAGGCCGCATGCCAGGACATGCAGTATGAACTCCTATGGGGAAAGTGACTTCCCCACATATTATCAGAGTACAGCCAACATCCCAGGCACACAATCAGTCATGAGGGTGCTGTGGACACAAGTCTTTGGCAACATGACATGTCAACACAATGTTGGTTCCATTGTAAGATAAACCTTCTAAATGGCCCATGTCATACATAAGGGTATGTCATCACGGGACATGGGGTATAAACTTCCATGCTTTCCCCCCAATGAGGACCATTAATGTGTATAATTCTCTGTTCATCATTCACATCACAAAGCACATGCAGCAGCTGGGGACATCACAGAGGTTCCCCACCAGGGAACACCAGGGCATCAAACATCTACCACACACCAATAGGCTATAAGGCTAATCCTCTACCCAGTTTAATACATAATCATCATTGGTGACCTCAGTGTTGCATGCAAGGCAGTCACGGACTCCACATTGCTGGGACTGCTGCACGAGTGCAAGTCATGCTCGACTCTGTTAACACACACACACACACACACACACACACACACACACACACACACACACACACACACACACACACACACACACAACCTGATGAGTGACATGAAGTTGGCTTGTTGGCAGCTCAGATGTGTGTCCCACACAATCAGCCTGCGGTGGAAAGGGCACCCTGTTCATATCAGGCAGGGTAGCTATTTACACCTTTGCAGGCATACCCTGGATAACTGAATGGTTAACTGCACATACACCCTTGGGATACCACCTGTGTCCTTGTTGGATGGGGGCATCAAGTGCTGCCTTGCATACACATGGGCTAACATCTGGCCTAGGCATATGGCTGCTCAGGGGCTATAGCCTAGTAACCTCATATGGTACCAAGACTACCAAATATGGCCTGAGTGGTGTGACACACTGTGTTTTTATGTGTCCACACCCATCACTATCATCGACTGCTGGGTGTCCCCTATGGGCAACATTACTGTACCCTGTCATCCAGCCTACATCCGAAAAATAGGTGAGTGGTACATGTGCATGTGGACATTCCACCAACATCTGTGCTACACAATAGCTGAGAGCAGTGTGTATGTGGTATAGGGTGTCCTCCTCATAGCTGTCTGACATCTGCAGTACCCAGATGTTTGCAGAATGTGTACATGTGCCTGATAGATGCAGACCCGCTGCTAGACAAATGTGTATTTCCACACACCAGTTGGACAATACGTGATGGCTGCCCCAGCATTCAGGGAAAGTGTCTGTGACATGGCAGACTCCTGGGAACACAGTAATGGTACATGAATATGTGGTACTGTATGCATTCCCCTTATATTGTATGCTCAATATGTATGCACTGCTGCTGAGCCAGAGCCAGTGTCCTCCACTACTAGTACCAATAACCTGTTGTTCTGTTGCAGGGGGTCACCAGGTATGTTATCCATAGGTGTCAGGCAATCAGATAAAAGTGTGGGGTACACAGTGACCTAGCCAGGTGTGTAATGAATGATCAGGGACACCTGGACAATCTTTGAACTAAGCTTGTATGACATTCACAGACTGAGAGGGGTTCACTGACAGTACTTGATGTCACATGGCAGTATCCACCAGTACTTACTGTCATTATTGTACAACAGACAAAAGTTGCAGTCATGAGCTAACCATTGCTGTGGTGAGTCAGGGGCCAGAGCTGTGATCTATGTCACTGCAGACAGGGCCACTAGGGATGGCCATAGGTGTTGAACAGCAGACCAACAGCAACATGTCAGTCCAAGCAATGTTGTTGAGACCTACTATTTAACTTCTTATTTCCCATGACTGCATCCCCCATCTGCATTCCATTACATGCTTCATTCAATGACATACCTGGTATAGTGCTGTACTCCTTTGAGAGGAGAAATCCATTTGTAGTATCCTAGAGAATCACAGTCTGTCTTCATGACAAAAGTGTCAGACCTGTTTACCATAGGTGGCAGCTTGCCTTTTGTAGGTATTGCCCATGAGCAGATGATTGCCTCTGCACCAATCTGTGATTTGCACTTGCTAATTGCATCCAAAACAGCTGGGTTGCCTTTCCATTTGCCAATTGCATGGCAACACAGTGCTATAATTAAGGCCTTCATGTGGGCCTTACCCATTTTCCTGGCCTGTGAGGAGGACATTATGGAGGTGTTGGAGCCACAGCTTTGCAGAGGATAGGTAGAAATACTGTCCACTCTTTGGATCGATGTGTTATGTCAACAGTTTAGCATGCAATGACTGGCCATTGTTAGACTTTCAGATTCTGTAACAGTGTACTGTTGAACAATCTGTGTTGGGGTTAGTAAGGAGACAGGCAGATGTGAGTGTCATACATCCTTTATATCTGAATGTGTATGCTGCTACAGTTGATGCTGTTCTATCAGCTGTGCATGTTTGTAGGGGGAGACTGTGACACATGCCCCTTTCACATGAGCACCCCCCCAAACCTTGATGTATGGGTGTCATGTGGATACTCTGTTCTAGGTGTTTGGGAGGTATGTTAGGTCTGTAGCAGGTAGCTGGACATACTGCTGCATGTGTAGCAGGTTGCAGTTGCTGCATTCTGGCCAGGAGTCAGACTAGGGATTGTGAAGACATAGGGGGACAGCATGCTGTTACTGTCAGTGAGGAATGGTGTCAGCTGTTGTGTCACACCATGGCCTGGTTGATGGTATCCATAACAGTCCAGGTGAAGCATGTGCCTCTGGTACATATGTTACAAAATAATGGCATCCAGAGAGTGGTAGGTGACATTTAGAGCACATATTCATAATTATGAAATGTGTCACCCTGCAGGCCTTTACCGTGCTTCTGTCGGTGGCAATGTCTGCAGTGGGAGCGGCCAGTTTTGCTGGACACTGCATGGCTCAGTTATTCCTATGTTGTATTGACATGCATGCAGTTGTTGTGCCACAGACTGGGCTGTGGGCCAGGACTATGGGTGTCCAGATGTGACATATGCTAGGAATTTAACATATAGATTATATATAATATATTAATTATATATTATATAGTAATAGCATATATAACATAATATGATATTATCATATTATTTGATAATATATATCATAATACGATATTATATTATTTGATAATATATATTATATGATATATTACTAATAATATATTATGGTTTACTATCACAATGCCGACGTGCACTTGCACGGCTATGAAGTATTCGAACAACAGATGTTCGAATACTTCATATTTCGGCAGGTGATGTAAGTGAACGTTACCATTGTGAATGGACTGTGCATTCGCAATTCTAATGTTCGCTCATGTGAGGGGATCACGGTACAGTGCGGTTAGGGAAATACATCCCTTTCCTCACTGTAGTGCGATCTCGGCGTTGGAATATTAAGGTATGGGGGGTGTGGGGGGCTTGCCCCCACAGGAAATGCAGGGGCTTGCCTGCATAACTGAGTTTAGGTTAGGTAGGTAGGTAGTTACGGACGGGAGTGCTGTGTATTGCCGTAAATGTCGCGAGCGACATTTTCGACAATACACAGCTGTTTTCGACTTTAGGTTAATTCGGAAATGTTCATTTCCGATGTATAAATTCGAAAATGCAGACACATTTTTTTTCTGATTTTCGAATTTATGATAGTAAACCATATATTATATTATGACAGGTGTTTTTCTAAGACATATGTGCATGCCTACAGTGTGTTACGCATGATTGGCATGGACATGTGTGTTCAGATGGGTATGACGTGTGACACTGAGCTACCTGTCATAGTTTGTGACCCCAATCTGCACTGCATTTCCAGTATGTCAGCATGCAGAATAGGTTTTATGACAACACTGCCATAAGTAGGGGGCACAACTGTGTTCATTCAGCAACAGTCTGTGCAGTTGTCAGCTCTACCTGTTATTATAGGCCTCGCATACATCCAGCAGCATTTATTAGTCTGTGTACTGGTTTGTTGTCTGCGGCAGAGACCCAGCCCCAAGTACACTGTGATTTGTCTGAGTATTTATAGAAGTAGTGTGTCACTGGCAATCAGGATATGTTTGTGAAAACACTACATGCTCTCCAGAGCTCAGTTGGTCTACTAGTGTAATGTATTATGTCGTAGTTGACAAGGTCCTGGGTGCAATACTTGGCAGTGGTGCATTTTTTCCCAAATGTTGCATGACTGTACTACATGATATATTTACAAAAGCAGTACTACTTCTCTAGAGTTGATTTGGCATAGTGGTGTGTTGCTCTGACTCTAATGCAGAGTCCTGGGTTCAATACTTGGCAATGGTGTCTTTTTTCTCTAATGTTACATGACTGTACTGCATGATATATTTACAAAAGCAGTATGAACTCCCCAGAGCTGATTTAGCCTAGTAGTGCATTGCTCTGACACTATTGCACAGGGTCCTGAGTTTGAGATTTGCAAGGGATAGTTATTTTATTGCTGGGCAGAACAGTGCCTGAATGAGATAGAGTGATTAAAGCAGTTTTAAGCAGTTTTAAATGGGTTTGCTCGGTATTGTGCGAAGCGACACAATGCCAAGCAGCACTTAGGTCCGCTTAGCTTCGCTTAGCATTGTTTATTCCCACTTTAACCTGCACTATTGCCAAAAAAAGAAAAGAAAAAAGGGGTGATAGGAAAGTGGAGAAATGGGTGCAAACAGGGGGAAAAAACATTATAAAGGCAGCTAGGGATGTGCAGGAAGGGTGTAGGAAAGGAACATAGCTCTCCATTTCTTGTGCAGCATCAGCTGTGCATGATGTGGACAATTTGGAATTTAGAGCCTGAAACCCCACAGGGAGGGGTATGGGCAGCATAAACACGCTGATTAATTCATGGGGAAATTGATTAATGTCAGTGTACATGGGGAAGAAATGGAGAGCTATGTATGGGACAAATTATTTTTGGGACAGATGACATTTTTTTTAAAGTGAGAGTGGGATGTTGGGGAAGGGTTGTCGATACATTTGGGGAGGTAATTTGAGTAGGAGAGGTTGCATTTGTAGATAGACAAGACAGACAAGACAGCAGATGGGGCGGTGTATGACACATGCGGTGGTAAACACTTTGGATGGGGAGGGTGGTTAGGAATCAGAGGACTAATTGCCCTGAGAAGGAAACAGTGGGATTGAGATCCCCACCTATGGGCAGTCACCACTGTCCCTCCACAGCCCGAAGGTGGCTGTGCTGGGCGCTGGGTGCCGGGCCCAGCCTGCCCCTCAAGGTGCACCAGTCTGCCATTTATATGGTGCAGGGGGTCATCCAAATCCTGCTGGATGACCCTACAACCATACCTCAGAACTGGTTGAGTGACAGGTTCCCCTCCATGCCTGCACCCAGGGAGGGATGTGACCTGTCCCATGAGGCAGTTCCATGTGAGTGTGGTGAAGGAAAAGCAGAGGAGACAACTCAAGGTTGGGTCCTAGATGTGCTGGGACCCAGTGCAACCGCCAGATGATGCATGACAGGTGGATCCGCTGGGATCAGCCTACCTAAACATGTTATGGTGTTGAGGTTTGTCAAAATGTATTGGTTAGTCATGAACAAAACATTTAAATGTTAGTTATGACAGCATGCATTGATGTTCCAATTAACCCAGAACAATAGAACTGAATAGAATTGCATAGCAAATGGAACACATGCATAAATGGAATAACAGTCATTATTGTAACAGCATGCCAGTAGCAGTTACAGCAACAGGCCAACAACAGTGGAATTTCAAGAAGGTATATTAGTATGCAACCATTGAAATATATAAACAATAATACATCACAAGTCCCAATATTAGGTTTTGAGAACAATATACCTGTAGTATATGAATAATAATTAGTGATGTAGATAAGGGGTGGGGGAGAGAAAAACATTCCATTAACAACTGAATAGGCTATATCTTTCACAACAGTACTGCTCAATACTCTACAGGTCTGCCCTTACTTTACATCTACCTGTGCCCTATAGCTTCTGTAGCACATATATAACTGTTCAGCTGTCAACCCGGAATGGTATGTACCAAGCTGTGAGAACTATAGGTACATAACTACAGGGGACTCCTACATGTCAGGGCTACATATATGACTAACAAGGTGTACCCTGCACTGATGTTGTGTGAGTATGCTACTGGCATACTTCAACTGGATTTATATCTGTGTCCAAGGTTATTGGCAACAGTGATCACTAGCTGTGACCACGTGACACTTGAGAGACATGTATTGGGAAGAGTGCATGGTGTATATACCTATTCTGCTGTCATTTGTAGGCAAGGGGTTGGAGTATCAGCACACATTCACAGACACACCAGGCATACACTAGTGCATCTTTATACAGTTTATTAGTATACCCTTCATACAGCTAATACAAACATTTCTTTACCTGTAAGCCCTGTGGAGAAAATATCTTTTAACACTACATGACTGTTTCTACAAATTGTCATAACTACTTGTCTGTAACTATAAATACATCTTAGTACCAGTCCCTGGATTCAAACCATGGTCTCTGTGTGCAAAAATGAACAATATATCCATTTCATATCACCAAGAGCTACTGGTCCACTACTGTCAGCTGTTTGACTGATTTATACGTAAAAGTCACTTGGTTACAATGTCTGACCTGGTAATATAAGTAGAGTGTCACAGAAGACTGCAGTGACAGTTGAACATACATGCATGAGATTCATGCATAACAGAGATATCTGGTGAACTGTGTATTAATACTTTTAATGCAGGTGTACACATTTAACCCCTAGTGGATGTGAATATGTGTGATCTGTACAAACCATAGCAGGGTGCTGGGTTGCATACCTGACCCATATACGTTTGCACATTGTATATCTGCAGTCTCCACCTATTACAGTATCATACTTGCCTGCGTCAGCGTACCTACATTCAGGTATACATATAGCTGAAATGCACAGGTTAACACAAGACAATCCTGAAGGGAACACACTAGAATACATTATACATTACTATTCAAGGTGCAGATCTTAGTGCAGAACATATATCAAATTGCATTGTATCATTTTGACAGCTTCACATCTACACTTCATCATAACAGTTCTTTATCAGCCAAACTTCACTCAGTTCATGGTGGCATAGCCATATTTTCTTTGGAGCACCTGTACAATTGCATTTTTTCAACAACAGTTCAGAATAAACACACCAGTTGCTGGAAATAACTTTATTGAGGGTGACATGACACAGTGGTTTATTACATTCAAAATTCTGACTTCAGTTGTACTGCCTATCCTATAGATGATGAATGAATGTCATTTATTACCTTCACAGTTTCAGTCACGGTGTACTTTATTACAAGATCATTAGTATTACTACAGTATATACTTATGTCATTCCTACACAATATTACTATAGTATTAGCTTTATTTCATCAATAGTAGCTTGTTTGATGCCTTCATCTGTATTGCACAGTACCTGGCATTACTCACTTATATCAATGTGGGTCTAAGAACGCATTTATTGCGGTACACTCAGAACACATTATACCTACTGGCAGTAAACAATGTACTCTTTCTTATTTATTGTACTATACATTGCAAGATAGAGCTGTACTCACCACACTATCAGTCCATCCTCACTAGGTGCCTAACATGGGCCTCTATGTTGCGAGTCCTCTCCTCTGCAGCTGTAGGGGGAAAACATACCATTATGCATACCTGTCTATCACATATTCATGCTAGAATTTGGTAAAGTAATGATTCATATACATACAAACTGCTGGGGCTTTCCTGTTCTGGGTATCTTGGATCCATTGGGCCAGGAGCACCCTGTTCCTCTGCTTCAGGTCATCATAATGATTACACACCTGCTCACCAGTGTGGGGGGATTCCAGTGACATTGGTGAGGTCATGTGCCAGATGGTCCCAGGCCTCAGATGTATTTGGAGCCCTGGTAGTGGCCCTGCAGCAGTCTGTCATCATGGTGTTCAACAAGGAGCCTAGCCATGACCCTGGACTACAACATGCCCCAGCACTGTGCTTGAAAGTGCACTCCCTCTCAAGCTCCTGCCATAATTCCTGCATGGGTCAAACTCCAACAGGTTCTGTCTGTATGCCCACCTGTGCAGCTTAAATAAGTCCATTTTCCCAACCTTTGCTACCATTGGACCATTTTTAAAAATGCTAAGTGCAACTCAGTAGTGCATAAACCTGCTAAGCTTAGTTGAGAAATGCTTAAAGTGGCAAATGCCTAGCAATGCTTAACGGTGTGCAAATCTGCTCATCTTTGCTGAGAACCTCTTAGAATGGGACTGCTTAGTAATGCTCAAACCGGCTAAGTGGAGCTAAGCATTGCTAGGTATTGCTCAGACAGGTCTTGTTTAGGTAGCTTATTGTGTGGCATCCTGCAATGCATATTAATGAGGTGCAGTGTGCCTAAAAAATGTTTCACTGCTTGCAGCAGTGTTGCTGGCTGTGAAACCTCTTATGTGAATGTGGATAGCATTTCTTTGTAAGTTTGCTTGTCTTGAAAGCTTGCAAGTGAATCCAGTGTTATGACATTTTTTACTGATATTCAGGGCAAATAGAAATGAATCACATTAATTCATTAAAAGATCTTTTGTGTAAAAATGTATAATTAGCACATTTTAACCATCATATAACCTTCCTAGTTTCAAATGTTAGTAAGCTATTAGTATGTTTTCTACATTTTGCCCATTTGTTCCACATTATGAGGGCTACTGTTTCTCATTTGGGAGATGGAATGTTAAGAGCTATGACACAGATATTACTGATTCTGCTCAAGGATTGTATGACAGCATGGCATTTGCTTTTCCCTTTCTTTAGTTTTCTTCATTTAATTTTTTTGGACACTGCTTGTCCAATGCCCCGTATAGCACAAACACTAGAAGTGGAGAACCCGGACCAAAAAAATAGTCAAAATGGGATGTCATGTACAGCAACTAGTCCATTGGCAGTGTATTGCTGCTATGTGGACTGACATGGCCTTTATTTTTGTCTAAAACACATACACAAAGACCTGTAAATCCAATAAACCTGAAATTACATTGCTAGCCAATATTGCTCACCATTGCACACTCCGAGCATCATGTTTGCTCAGTGTATCACACAACATTTTCAAACACTGTCCACACACACAGTAAGTGTGCAATAACTGGAATTAGCAGCAAAACATCAGGATACAAAATGCAATTGCCAGGAAATCCTCATTCTACATTGGGCTTTATCTCTGGTAGTCATGGCTGGTGGGGAGGAAGCATGCTTCCAAACTCAGAGCTGGGATGTCCAGGAATACAGAGTGTTTGTTGGACTCCTAGTTAAGCATCATGGGTCCGAGTTACCACAGAGCGACTATTCAAGCTCAGAACACAAATATGAAGCATGGGGTTGTGTTCCCAGGGCTTTGACCAGTACTACTGGTATCTCTGCACTGGTGTCAGCACCATTTCAACAACCTCAGGAGGAGGAAGAGGGATGCCCTTGACCATTGGATCAGGGAATTTAGGACTGAGGACACCCCACAGATTTGTATCAATTACAGTAACTACTTGTAAGAGTTAAAAGTTGAATATATAGTCAAGACCGGTATTCATAATGATATTCTGTTTTATTCTGTTTTATCCACAGCTGCCACAGAGAGAGCCTTGAATGTGAGAACCCATGCCACTGGCAAGGATGGCAGGTATGCATCAGAACAGTACTGTTCTTGCAGCATTAAAAGCTAACGACAGCTTATTTGGTATTTAATACAGTTGTATCAAATTCACCATGCATATCTCAACTGTAAAAGAAAGTATGCATGCCTTAGTTTGTAGCACAAAACAACAGTTCCATTCCATATTCTCATATAACAGTGAGCATACATCTCTCAACTGTTAAAGGAAACTATGCATGCATTAGTTCTGTGGGACAAAATAACAGTACAGTATTAGAGAGTAGTCAGAGGTTGTGGGTTACAAAAGCACTTACCAAATATACAGCACCATTAAGTGTTCATCATTATTGCAATGTAACTTCAGACCTCTATACCAGTGACACAAATGACCTGCTGTAAACTGTAATCAGTATAATGTGGATATGCATATGTGCAATATATGCACACATCAAGGATTGCTTGCTGCAATCTGTACTATAGTGTGCATCTGTTATGAACTCGGTAGTCTTAAAGTAATACATACATTTGTTAGGAGTCTGTAGTCTTAAAAGTAAAGGTAACAGAATAGAGTCAAATAATTGTATCAGTGCTTTGTATGTCACATATGCAGTTACTAATGTTATCCATTTTCCCTCACCCCAACCTCTATCTTCTCTCTTTTCTTTAATTTTATGTATTTATTTATGTTTTCTTTATTTTTATCCCCACAGAACACTGGCTTCAGCACTGCTGCCCAGCATGTCTGGGGCACAACCTGGCACCACCCCCTCTGCTGACCCTGCAGTACCTGTGCCGTCAGGTAGTTCTGCCCTGCAGGACAGACCAGTGGTTCCCTCTGGGAACAGTGATGGAGGTGGTGATTTTATCATCCATGAAAAACTGCCAGGATTGGTGCATGGGATTGTGTGCCACACTGTTGGTGCATGCCTATGCTGGATGGAGACTTGTAAAAAATACGAGGAAGAGACACAGATGTCAGGCACCACTACCATTGGTGCAGTGAGGTGAGAGTGATGACAGTTCAGTGCATGAGGACTCAATTTTCATTTTCACCCAGCTTGACATCCATGGGTCCTTGATCTCCCCACCCTCACCCCAACCATGGTATTCACCCACCTCCTGTGACCTTCACCATCCCTGTGTCTTGTCTTGTATGTCTTGTTGGTCTGCTTCCTCTCCTACCCAAATTATTGACCCAGGCATACCTACGTCCCTTCCCCAACATTACTCTCTCTCAAAATGAAAAAATCAATTGGGCACCTGTCCCCACAAAGAAATATTCATTCCATACATAGCTCTCAATTGTGCACATGTCTTCTTGACACACTTGATTTGGTCCAACTGGCTATACAATATGATTGTGTTGTCGTCACCCCTCTCTCTGGAGATGACATTGCAAATGTAGGTAATATTCTGCACATATAAATCATTTTGTACTGTTGAAGAAATGGATAGCTATGGTTATTGTACCCCCCTCCATATTCCTGCCCTGATTTCACTTTGTTTTTTCCACTGTTTGCTCCCCATTTCACCACTTTCCTATCTCCCCCATTTCTATTTTTTAAAAAATGATTGCGCGACAGTGCGTATTGCAAACCAATGCACAGCAATGGTAAATGGTAGCAATATATGTAAATGTACTTAAAAGTATCATAGACACTTGTAAAAATACTACCTACACCAATATTTGAACCCAGTACAATCTGCCTGTAACAACACTGTATTAACACCTGCTGCCACATATTCAGATATGCAGCAGATGTATTTCATGCAATCAATAGTAAATGTCACGGGCAGCCACAGTGGTGCAGCGGTTAGCATTGCCACCTCACAGCAAGAGGTTCTCTGGTTCGATCCTCGGCTGGGGTGCTTTCTGTGTGGAGTCTGCATGTCCTCCCTGTGGTCGCGTGGGTTTTCTCCGGGTGCTCCGGTTTCCTCCCACATCCCAAAGACATGCTGCAGGTGGATTGCACACTCCAAATTGGCCTTAGGTGTGAGTGTGTGTGTGTGCCTTCTGTAGAAGGTTGGGCGCCGGGCTGGCAACTTGATACTGTAAAACTCCGCTGCCAATCATGAGTGGACAGTTGATCCTCTGTGGCGACCCCTAACTGGGAAGAAGAATAGTAAATGTCACACAGTTTCTGAAAGATTTCCTTATGTTCTTCTCCATGCTGACTCCACATTTCAACACAGTCATATCTTCACCATTTCTTTATTTTTTTAAATGAATATTTAGATATTGTCCCTATTATTGGACCTTTGTCTACCCATTGAGAGCTAGGTTCACCCTGCTTTGCTCCCCATTTCACCACTGTCCTATCTTGCCAATTTATTTTCTTGAAATCATTGTTGCATGAGGATGTGTGATGCACACCATCATGCCATAATGCTCTAAAGAGAACAAATTTTACTGTAGAACTAGTTAAAATTATTAGCTACAACTGTATTCGAACCCAGTACCATGTACATCCAAAAAAGAAGTTATCACTGCATTAACACCACTGACACAGGGTCAGTTAAGTAGCAGGTATCTGTTAGAGGCCCAGTAGCAACTGCTGGACTTTAGCAATCCCAAAGTACATAGGCATGCATGATATATCTGTTTGCCCGTAGGTAAGCACTACACAAACTCCAGCCACATTTCTAAAGTTTGATAGTTGTTATGTAGTTTCTAAAATATACCTGATACTTAACTGACTCTGCAGGTGTTAATGCACTAAACGCAGTAATACATACCTTTTTTGGTCTGGATGGTACTGGATTTGAATACAGCATTATCTACTTCTTTAAAGAAAGAAAATGGGGACGATAGGAAAGTAGTGAAATGGTGAGAAAGCAGGGGGGAAAACAAAGTGAAAACAGGGCAGGAATGGGCAGGAGGGAGGTAGGAAAGAGCCATAGCTATCCATTTATTCAACATAAAAAAATGATCATATATGCAGATCATTATATGACTTTGTAATGTCACCTCCAGAGAGAGAGAGAGAGAGAGAGAGAGAGAGAGAGAGAGAGAGAGAGAGATTTGACCACAATGCAATCATGTTGTATAGCCAATTGGACCAAATCAAGTATATCATGAAGACACGTGTTTGAAATGGAGAGTTATGTATGGGACAATCTTTTGGGGGGGGGCAGATGCCCTATTTATTTATTTATTTTTTTTAAAGAGAGAGGAATGTTGGGGTAGGGACATAGGTATTTTTGGGTCAGTTAAGTTGGGTAGATGAGGAAGCATACTGACAGGATATACAAGACAAGACATACAAGACAAGACACAGAGATGGTGAAGGATACAAGAGGTCGGTGAACAACATGGTAGAGGTGAGGGTGGGGACATCAAGAGCCCATGGACCTCAAGCTGAGTGACAGTGAGAACTGAGTCTTTGCCCACTGCACTGTCACCACTGTCACCTCACAGTGCTGAAGGCTGAAGTGTCTGATGTCTGTGTCTCCTTCTTGCATTATTAAATACAATGATGGAAAGCAGTGTCACCAACCTACATAGGCATGCACCAGCAGTGTGGTGCACAATCCTATGCACCACCCCTGGCAGTTTGTCATGGGTGATAAAATCATCATGTCTGCCACTGCTCCTGGAGGGAACCACTGGCCTATCCTGTGGAGGGGCAGCAGAGAGGGTGCTGCTAGGTTGTGTCTCAGACATGCTGGGCAGTGGTGCTGTAGCTGGTGGAGTGGGGGAAGGTGGATCCTGTGGGGACAGGCCTACTCCACTTTGCTGTGGGGAAAAAAATAAATAAAAATAAAAACAAAACGATTTAGAAAAGAGAAGATACGGGTTGGGATGAGAGAAAAAAGGGATAACATTAGTAACTTCATATGTGACATACAATGCATTGATACAATTATATGACTCTATTCTTTTAACTTTACTTTTAAGACAGCCAACTCCTAAACAATACCTTTTTTTACTTTTAAGACTACCCAGCTCATAACAGTTGCAGATTATACTACAGATTGCATCAAGCAATCCTTGATGTGTGCATATATTGTACATATGTATGCTTGTATTATGCTGATCACAGTTTAATGAAGGCCATTTGCGCCACTGGTATAGAGGTCTAAATTTACATTGCAATATTGATGAAAATTTAACAGTATTGTATAGTTTAGAAGTGTGTTTTTTGATTCCACAACCTCTGACTACTCTCTAATACTGTATAGTTGTTCTGGCCTACAGACTAATGCATGCAAATTTCCTTTTACAGTTAAGAGATGCATGCTCAGTTTGATACAACTGTATTAAATACAAAATAAGCTGCCTTTAACTTTTAATGTGACAATAACAGTACTGTTCTGATGCATACACACCACATGCTTCTCTCATCCTTGCCAGTGGCATAGGTCCTCACATTCAAAGCTCTCTCCATTGCAGCTGTGTAAAGAACAGAACAGAACAGAATACCATTATGAATACCAGTCTTGACTATATTCAGATTTTAACTCTACAAGTAATCACCATAATTGATACTTAGACATCTATTGGGTGTTCTCAGTCCCAAATTCCCTGATCCAATGGTCGTGGGTATCCCTCTTCCTCCTCCAGAGGTGTCGTAATGGTGTTGACATTGATCACCAGTGTGGGGGATACCTTTAGCACTGGTTACAACCCTGGCAACACAATCCCATGCTTCAGATTTGTATTCTGAGCCTAAATAGTCCCTCTGCAATAACTGCGGCCCATGATGTTTAGCTAGGAGTCCAACAAACACTTTGAACTCCTAGATTACCTACCTCTAAGCTTGGTAGTGCACTTCCTCACCACCAATACCTACCATGCCTACCAGAGATCAAGCCCAATAAAGAATAAGGTTTTCCCATCAAATGAATTTTGTATCCTGATATTTTGCCACCAATTCCAGTTATTGATACCATACTGGGAGTGTGCACAGTGTTTAAAAATTTTGCGTGATGCTTACCATTGTTCATGCATGGTGCTTCAGAGTGTGCAATGCTGAGAAACATTGGATAGCAATGCAATTTCATGTTTATTGGATGTAGAGGTCTTTGTGTATGCATTTTAAGCACAAGTGAAGGCCATGCCAGTCCACATACGAGCAATACACTGCTAACAGATTAGTTACATGACATCTCCATTTTACTATTTCTTGGTTTGGGTACTCCACTTCCAGAGTATGCGCTACATGGCACATTATACAAACAGTGGCCAAAAAAATTAAATGAAGACAACTAAAGCATCTGGAGCATTTCTCCCCGGGCCTCCGCTGAAAACAGGCCCTGTGGAACCTAGTCGGACTTTCCCGGTCAACAAATGATAAATAAATAAAATAAATAAATAAATAAATAAATAAAGAAAGGGAAAAGCAAACACAGTGCTGTCATACAATCCTAAGCTTTAAATGTCATGGTGTGACCTGTGATGTGCATCTAATGTTTTGGACTGGAAAATCCTGTAAGAGATATGTTAGAAAGTAATTATATACATTGCAGCTTCTTACTTCTCAACCCTCACAAAAGATAATGTTCTGACATATTGATACTAACAACTGTCAAACTTTCTAAGGCCAATATAAGTTAAAGGTACAATGACCAGTTAAACACCACAAATTCAGATATACTAAGCAGTACATTAACTATGCATCCTAAGCATCAGACACCAAGCTTTTGTATCCCTGAATCCAAAACATAGAAAACAGGGATATGGGAGAGTTTTCATCACTTGAACAGGGTGTTATGTGGTGATCATTAAAGGGATGATACATATTGCTGTTTCTGAATTCACAACACTTACAAAAGTATTCACTATAAAGCTGTGACATTTGGATCCTCTCAACATATTCCCCATTATTCTCAACATAATAGATCGCAGCAACTAAAACCAAGACCCTCTCCACCAAGGGAAAACGCCCGGTTTGGTGGACCCCGGCTATAAACAAACTGTACAACAAAAGAAGGAAGCTACTGCAGGACAAAGCCAAATCCCACAAGGGAAAGGCTTCCCTGATCAGCACAAGTAAAAAACTACGTTCTCTCATAAAAACATCTAAAGCAAACTTTGAGAAAAAGATTGCCAAGGATACCAAAGACAATCACAAGGCCTTCTTCAATTATGTCAGAACCTTGGGAGGAATTCTCAGATATGCTCTGAGCTAGTACACAATGACAAAAATTCACTGACCCTACCGACATTGCCAACATTCTGGCAGATAGGTTCAGTGCAAATTTCTCCCTCCCTCACCCCTAAAGATGAAGTAATTATCCCTGCTGAATGTAACCTACCAGTCATCACAGACACACAGGTGAAATCAGCACTCAACAAGGCAAAAACACAGCATCTATGGGACCCGATGGTATCCCGGTTGCGTGTTACGTGAACTTCAAGATGAACTAAACCCGCCCCTAAGAACTCTATTCAATCTTAGCCTCACTACAGGATATGTACCTGAACACTGGCACACAGCAACAGTGGTCCCACTCCACAAAGGGGAAATTCTACTGACCCTGGTAACTACCGCCCCATAAGTTTGACCAGCCTGGTCTGCAAGGCTATGGAAAGAATCATCATGGAACTCATAAATGGCGACATTGGGGATCTGCAGACCCTTGATCCCACACAGTTCAGTTTTGTAAAAGGCAGATCCTGACTCTTAAACCTGGTTGACTTCTTTGAGACAGTCACTAGTGCCATCGATGAGGGCAAGGCTGTCCACACTGCCTACTTGGACTTGGCTAAGGCCTTTGACACGATACCACACTCTGGCATCATTGACAAGCTCAGCAGCCTAAATGTAAATCCATATGTCACAAGATGGGTAGCAAACTGGCTAAAAACAGAACCCATAAGGTTAAAATTGCTGGAGCCATGTCAGACTCAAAACCAGTCACAAGTGGTGTCCCACAGGGCTCAGTCTTGGGTCCACTCCTATTCGGCATTTACTTCTCAGATGTGAAAGCAAATATGGAAGGATTATGGCTGACAAAGTTTGCAGATGACTGCAAACTGGGTGCCATAGTTGATTCACCTGCTGACACACACATCCTACAGAAAGGTCTCACTGAAACGGACAACTGGTGCCGGAATCATGGCCTCAAACTTAACGCCAAAAAATGTATAGTCATTCCCTTTGGGAAAAACAAAGTACCCACAAATTATCACATAGACAATAACCCACTGAATACGGAAGAAGTAATCAGAGACCTGGGGACTCAAGTCGATAGTGACCTCTCCTTTGACAACCATGTTGCCAAAGTGGTCAGAAAGACATTCTACCTTGCCCATCACATCATGAAGGGAATCTCATCCAGATCAAAGGAGGTCATTGTACCGCTGTATTCCTCCCTTGTCAGGCCCATGATTGAATATAATGCTCCATTTGGGATGTATCTCACCCGGCACATGCAGCAACTGGAGAGACCCCAGAAGTACCTCACCAAGAGGATCATAGGTCTCAAACATGTGCCTTATCCAGCTAGATTAAAGAAACTCCAGCTCTATTCAGTAGCATACCGCCTGCTCAGAGGTGATTTGTGCCTAACATACAGGGCCATGTCCAACCAGGAATTGATGGACATGCTCCATCTCAAAAAATCCAAATCCACTAGAACCACACGAGCTAAAGATTTCAACCTCTGCACAAATATGAATAGGACATGCTGGAGGGATAGATTCATAACACAGAGGTTACCCATACTCTGGAACAAAATCCCAGTTCATGTGAGACAGAGCCCTTCATTGGCACTGTTCAAGAAAAATCTCGATGCATGGATGGGAGATCGCAAGTTTACCCCAGGAGTCACCTCAGTGTCACTACTAGACAGAGGTATAGTTTACTAAATAATGGGGTCCCACATGTGTCACTACTAGAGAGGCGCAACTATATAGTATGGGGTGGCGTAAAGCCACATCACTGTTGGCTAGGCTTATAAATGCCCCCGGGCAGATAGCCTAGTACACTACTATGAAACTATGAAACTCTCTACATTTCCAAGGCCAATATAAGTCACAGGTACAATAGACAGTTCTCCAACACAAATACCAATATAGTAAGCACTAAGATAACTATGCACCCAGAGCATCAGACACAGATTTTGTATTCATGAATCAGAAAAGTAGAACACAGGGATATGGCACAGTTATCACTTGCACAGGGTGTTTTGCAGGGTGTCAGGAAGCCTTGGCTGACACAAAAGGTCTGTGATTGTGTGTAAGAAGATGGTCATTTGGACAAAACAGCAAATGGGCAGATAGAGAAAATGAATAACTGGTGTGTGTGTGTGTGTGTGTGTGTGTGTGTGTGTGTGTGTGTGTGTGTGTGTGTGTGTGTGTGTGTATGTGTGTGTGCGTGTGTGAGTGTATGAGTGTCTGTGTGTCTGTCGGGTCCTCCAGGTGAAATTATTGTTGGTGTGTGTGTGTGAATTTATATTCTCCTTGAAAAGCTCAACAGTTTGTAGCATCAGAATGTCACAACTTTATGTTGATTTCAGCTGTGAATGTTGTGAAGTAAGAAACTGCAATGTGTATCATTAATTTCTAACTTCTCTCTTTAAGGATTTCCCACTACAAACATATGGTGCACATTATAAGGCACGTCCTCATATTCAGATATTATGATTGCATAACAGCACTATAGTGAAACCTGATCAGAACAGTAAAACAGTATAATGATCTGTTTTGCATTACCCTCACCAGAGACATGCAGTAGCTGGATAACCCACAGGCCTTTCTCATCAATATAACACAGAGGCTACAAACCATGCTATAATGTATGTGGATAGATTAAAAGCCACGTCACTATAATCTGTTTGGGATAGGGTGAGGTCACATCTGACCAGCCTCCAGCCTACTGTCTGACCATGGCCTGTTGAGATTACTGCAGATCCAAAACTATCATATAGCTGATGACATCAGCAGAGTCTGTTTAGTCCAGAATAAGTGTCCCATATGCTGGTGTAAAAGGCTCTTGTTAATGTTAAGCAATAGCTAACAGACACACACTTTCATACACACAGTTTACAGCAAAAATAGAACCCCTATCTAAGCACAGAGACTACAGAACACAGTACTTTGCATAAGTGCCACAGCTCAAGTCCAACTTGGAGTATGTCAGACAACAGTTCACTTTTACAGACTTGCTGGTGAACTTATAGTAGATGACATGAACGGGGCATGTGGGAGACAATATGTTGGGAGGGCTGCATGAAATGGATGTGTAGGCTTGTGCAAGTATCAAAATATTAGCAATCCATGCCCTTGGAGGAGCAACTGCAGGATACCACATCTACTCTACTGGCTAGATATACACACACAGTTGACTGCAGTGAGAATAGAACCCCTACCTATCTAGGTGCACAGACTACAGAACACAATACTTAATGCAAGTGCCATGGCACACATCTGACTTTTATAGGGATTCAGGTGAACTTATAGTAGATGACATCAGTAGGCCATGTTGGAGACAATAGGTTGGGAGGGTTGCAGGAAATGGATGTAGGCTTGTGCAAGTACCAACATGCTGGAAGTCCATGGCATTGGAGAAGGAACTGCAGGATATCACTTCTACTCTGCTGACTAGACACACATACAGTTGACTGCAGTGAGAATAGAACCCCTACCTATCTAGGTACACAGACTACAAAGCACAGTACTTAACACAAGCACCATGGCACAAGTCTGACTTTTATAGTAGTGCAGGTGAACTTATAGTAGATGATATCAGCAGGCCATGTGGAAGACAATAGGTTGAGAAGGCTGCATGAAATTGATGTGTATGCTTGGGCAAGTATCAAAATACTGGCAATCCATGCCCTTGGAGAAGTAACTGTAGAATGTCATGTCTGATGTGCTAACTAGACACATGTACACACACACATGCACACACACACACACACACACACACACACACACACACACACACACACACACACACACACACACACACACACACACACACACACACACAGTTGACTGCAGTGAGAACTGAAGCCCTCCCTAAGTGCACAGACTACAGAACACAGTACTTAATGCAAGTTCTACAACACAAGTCTGACTTTTGCAAGAGAGTAGGTGCACTTATAGTAGATGACATCAGCAGACCATGTGGTGCACAACAGCTTGGGAGGCCTGCCTAGGCACATAACTTCATAACATTATATGAGGCTATTAGCCTAATAGCACTAATAGCACTAGGCTGATTAGAAGTCCAGCTGTGTAGCAACACAAGTACCATTATTAAGCATAATTGGATGTTTGAGTTTAGTAGAGCAAGGTTGTGAGCACCATCAATTGGCCCTGTCCATGATGGAGCACATAATATGATATATTACACTTTGTAGTGTGGTTGATACATGTCTGGAAAAAGTACTGATACCCCAGCACTGTAGTGCTTGGTGGTGTGGTGGTGGGGCAATGCATAGATTGGGTCCTTGGTTTGTAATTTTTCTATGTAGTTTTATGTCAGACAAAGGAAATGGGGAATAAACACCAATAATGAAGCATGATATATACAGTCCCATAGCTCAGAGAGCAGCTGCTTTGCACAATGGTGAACAAAGTGTACACACATATGACATGCACCTGTTTTAGCATAAGTAAGCAGTGCGCAAATGCGAGCTGCATTGCAAATGTCTGATAGTTCCATCTGTAGTACTGGCCTCTTTCTTGTGATGCTTGAGAGCATTAATTGAATACATCTGGTTTATATTTGTGACTGTCTGCTTCCTAGGTGGTCTGGTTTGTCCTGTTTCTGCAATGCAGCACCTCATACAAACCACATGAGCACAGTCAAACCTGTAATGTATTTGTTGTCGGGTAAAAGTAATAGGAATAAGACATTGAAAAAAGGAGAAATGCAGGAAATAAGGAAAACCAGTGTATGACATACACATTAGAACATGGCAGTAAACATGAGATATTTCTACATAGCTTGGGATTTGAACTCTCACATCAATACATCTTCAGAAGACAGGATGGATGCCTTTTTCCTCTTTGACACAGAAACAGCTTTACAGCAAAGGACTGAAGTCATTCTTCACACAAGCAACTGGAGCAGAATATACACTGCTATAAAACCATCAGCTGTTATTTGTACATTTAATTATCATTATTATATTTGTATGTAGTGCACTTAGCATGTAACCTGTTATGATTATGGTTGCAAATATATGGCTATGTCTCACATTTCTGTGTTTCTTGGTAATTCATCACTTACCTGACCAGTAGTGTGAAACATGCAGTGTGTAAGCCATTCAATATCTTTGGCCTTAAATTGTGTGAGGATGTTAATTGACGGAGTAATATGATATGCAGTTGCCAACAACTGAAGGCCAGGTTGGATGGCACACACAGCCATATACTGTTCTTTTGGGGGTATCATTGGTGAGTTACTGTTATGGCACAAACAAAGGTAGACTGATTTTTTGGAGGGAGAAAGCTCAGTTACTCTTATGTCACAAACAAGCATAGCCTGTTCTTTTGGTGGAGAGCAAAGGTGAGTTACTGCTATGGCACAAACAAGGCTATGATTCTCTTGTTACTCTCCTTGTTCTGCATCCTGCCTGCTGTTTGACCTTGGGAAGGGTTGGAAAGTCAGAAACTGCAATGTGTATCATTACTTTCTAACTTCTCAATGTAATTATTAACCAGTACAGAAGGTATGGTGCTAAACTGAGGGGATACACTGATCATCAGTACTTTTGAAAGAGATGACCATATGAATCTTTGATGCCTGAGGCCCAAGACTTATCATTGCTCTACTGCCACATGTTCAGCTAGTTTATGTAGAATTCCAACAATATTTACTTGATTACTGTACCAAGCTAAGAAATAAAAGAACATGCCATAATATTATTAAAAAATGCACTCTAGGTTCAGGACGTACCTTGCAAATGCAGCAGTTGACACAGTTTTAGTTCAGAGTTATCTCTGTCTGATGCAAGTGGTACACAGCCAATACATGGGGAGGTAAAGGTTGTTTGAGTTGCCTGGCATCGATTTTACTATGTATGTATGTGAGTAGGAGAAAGGTATTAGGCACCTAGGTGGTCAGTGAATGTGCTATGCATTGTTTATTAGCAAAACAAAGCAAGGGCATACTGAGCACACCTATGTTTGCCTCTAGCCACAGCAGCTGGTGGTTCCACCTCTGAGTCCTCCTTTCACTGTTGTTGTGGTGACCTAGGCATTGGTGGAGGGATATGTGTCCCTTCAATTTGTTGATTCTGCTGCAACTGTTTCTGAAGGATCAAATTGTGTTGTGTAGCACATACTGTGAAGACTTATGTACATGTGCATGGATTATTCTGCAGGGCTCCACCAAATGTATATAGGCACTTGAGCCATAACTTCAGCAGCCCAAACACATGGTCTATGATGTTTCTGGTTTGAGTGTGTGCCTCATTATGGCATTCTTCCATGGCTGTTTGTGCACTTCTGATGGGTGTCATCAGCTGTGCTTCCAGTGCATAGCCAGCATCCTCCAGTAAATGGTCATGTGGGATGTCCCCCCTGGCAAACATCTGGTACAGCTGTGATGTGTGCCAATTATGGAAATCATGATAACTGCCAGGGTTGCCAGCACACACATTTAAGATAACTCCCTGGGCATTGCACATGACGTGGCAGTTGATGGAGTGCTATCCTTTGCATTTAATGTAGCTTCTACCCTGCTCAGCAGGTGGTGCCTTAATGCATACATGAGTGCAAGCTATGGCACACAGTACTTCAGGGTGGTGTGTTACCCTGTAGAAATGTTACATATTGCTGGCCCTCTCCTCAGAACTATGGGGAAACATATGTGTTCAGTAGCATGTATAAGGATAGCATCCAGGAATTGGTGGAGGATCATGGATGCTGATGCCTGTGGCACACCCATAATGTCCCCAGTTGATCTTGGGAAAGTACCTGTAGCTAATATTCTAAGGGCTACACATACTTTAGTTTCCACTGGGATGGACTCCCCGCGGTTGGCTCTGACTCTGAGTTGAGGGTGGCAGAGCTCACAGAGTTCTTGTAATGTATCCCTGTCCACCCTGTAGTGGTCTAAAATCTGTAGGTCATGTAGCATCTGAAAATTTATCCTTGGCCTGAACACATTCCTCTATCTCAGCCTAGGCCTATTGTCACCAGCACCAGCACCATTGGCTTTAGCATGTATCACATACATATGGATCAAAGCTGCAGCAGCCTCTAGCACTGAGTCTCTTTAAAATGTCCTTGTGTCTACTCCAATAGTATTGAAGTATTCAGGAAAAAGCAGAACTGAGTTTACATGGATGCTTAGTAGCTTGTTGAATAGCTCCAATGTGCTGGAAATCATCTCTTTGTGTTGTAATTAGCACCTATGAACACATCTGCTGCTCAACTGAGTGTGTTACCTCCATTGCTGCTTATAGGTTCATAGGTTCATAGGTTCATAGGTTCATACTAGGCTATCTGCCCTAGGGCATTTATAAGCCTAGCCAGAGTGTATTTGGCTTTCGCCATCCATTGTAAATTAATTTTGCTATGCCTTTTTTTGAGGTTAGTATACTGTGCCTCTGTCTAACAGTGACACAGAAGTGATAGCTGGGGTAAACCTACAGTCTCCCATCCACTCATCAAGATTCCTCTTGAAGAGAGTCAATGTGGGACTCTGCCTAACCTGGACTGGGATTTTATTCCAGAGTGAAGGGAGCCTCTGGGTTATGAATCTGTCCCTCCAGCATGTCCTATTTATTTCAGTGCTGAGGTTCAAGTCTCTCGAGTGCGTAGCTCGATGGGATTTGGATTTTCTGAGGTGCAGCATGTCCATTAATTCTGGGTTGGACATGGCTTTATACGTCAGGCACAGATCGCCTCTGAGCAGGCGGTATGCCACTGAGTAGAGCTGGAGTTTCTTTAACCGGGCAGCATATGGCATCTGTTTGAGCCCTTTGATCCTCTTGGTGAGGTACTTTTGGGGTCTTTCCAGTTGCTGCAGGTGTCTGGTAAGGTACATCCCAAAAGGGGCATTGTACTCAATTATGGGCCTGATGAGGGATGAGTAAAGAGGCATGATGACCTCCCCTGATCTAGATGTGAATCCCTTCATGATTAGGTGGGCTATATAAAATGTTTTTCTAACCACTTTGGCCACGTGGTTGTCAAATGAGAGATTGCTATCAACTTGGGTCCCCAGGTCCCTAATGACTTCTTCTGTACTTAATGGATTACCACCTATGTGGTAATTTGTGGGCACTTTGTTTTGCCAAAGGGGATGACTATATACTTTTTGGCGTTTAGCTTGAGGCCATGGCTCTGGCACCAGTTGTCTGTTTCTATGAGACCCGTTTGGAGGATGCTTGTGTTGGCTGGAGAGTTGATTATGGTGCCCAGTTTGCAGTCATCTGCGAACTTGGTCAGCCACAGTCCTTCCGTGTTGGCCTGTACCGCCGAGAAATATATACTGAACAAGAGAGGTCCCAGGACTGAGCCTTGTGGGACGCCACTTGTAACTGGTTTGGAGTCTGACATGGCTCCAGCAATTCTAACCATGTGGGTTCTGTCCTTGAGCCAGTTTGCAACCCATCTAGTGACATAGGGGTTTATATTTAAGCTGGTGAGCTTATCTATAATGCCCGAGTGGGGTATTGTATCGAAGGCTTTTGCGAGGTCCAGGTAGGCTGTGTGGACCACCTTCCCCTCGTCAATGGCCTTGGTGACTGTTTCAAAGAAATCGACCAGGTTTAAGAGGCAGGATCTGCCCTTAACAAAGCCAAACTGGGTAGGATCCAGTGTCTGTAGGTCCCCAATATCTTTATTTATGAGGTCCATGATGATCCTTTCCATAGCTTTGCAGACCAAGCTAGTCAGGCTTATGGGGCGATAGTTTCCAGGATCCGTTGAGGCACCACCTTTGTGGAGAGGGACCACTGTTGCTGTACGCCACTCTTTGGGTACATATCCTGTAGTAAGGCTAAGATTGAACAGTAGTTTTATGTTTGGGTTTAGCTCTTCTTGGAGTTCATGTAGGACGCAGCCCGGGACACCATCTGGTCCCATTGATGCTGTGTTTTTTGCTTTGGAGAGGGCGGCTCTTACCTGAGCATCTGAGATGTCAGGGGGGCAGCACTCTGTTGGGATATATATTTGCCCTTTTGGTGGGGAGGGGGGGGGGAGTTTGCACTGAACCTGTCAGCTAGGATGTTGGCAATGTCTGTGGGCTCAGTGTATTTTTTGTCATTTTGTACTAATTCTGAGCATATCTGGGAATTCCCACCCAAGTTCCTAACATAACTAAAGAAAGTCTTGTGATTATCCTTAGTGTTCTGTGCAATTTTTCTCTTGAAGCTGGCCTTAGACGATTTTATGAGTGCCCGTAGTTTTTTGCTAATACTGATCAGAGATGCCTTCCCTTTTTGGGATTTTGCTCTATCGTGTAATAGCTTCCTCCTTCTATTGTATAGTTTGTTTATGGCTGGGGTCCACCAGACAGGACATCTGCCTTTGGAGGATTGGGTCTTGGTTTTATTTGGGATTGCATGATCCATGCATTCCTGAAGGTGTTCATAGAATGCGTTTATAAAGGATTCTGCGGTCTGGGCCATATTTTCCACAGGCCCGGGGGCTTTGAAAGATTTCGCCTCGGTTTTGAGGCGTGTGAAATTTGCTTTAGAGAAGTTTTTCACTGTGGTTTTCTGGGCAGGGGGTGGGGTCGGGATGTGAATATCCAGTGAGATTAGTTTATGGTCTGATCTTACCAGTGAGGGATACACTTCTGGTCTGGAGCATAGTGTCCCCATGTTGGTGATGATCAGGTCCAGTATGTTTTCCCCTCTTGTGGGAGTGGTAACAAGTTGTTCCATAGCATTTGAGTTTATAAATTCTAGGAACCTTTGGGCTAGGGTGTTGGAGCTAGAGTAATGCTCCCAGTCTATGTTTGGGTAGTTGAAGTCGCCCAATATAATGGTGTTTGGAGAGACCTTCATATTTTCCAGTATTCTCAGGAAGGCCGAGTGGGGTTCCTGTGTTTGGGAGGGTGGTCTGTAGCAGGCTATAAACTGGAAGGCAGTTTTACCCACAGTTAGTTGCACAATGTGCACCTCTGCACCACTGTGCACACCTCCAAGCCCCTGCGGGCAGCTATGCGTAAATAAGCTAAATGCAGGCAATATTGTTATTACTTTCTGCTGTTCACATGATATCCGGCAAACATGGAGAACAAAAACTGAATTAAAGTTTGTACACTCTGTATTAGAACTTAAGACCATTTGTACTCCACCTTACACATACATCTGCTGCCAGAGGAATAATTACATGTCAAGCATAGAGGGACCTGCCATTCATTCCTCCATTTCCTGTGATTGCACTAAGTGCTGTATCACACAAACACTGACAAAAATAATTAAAACATCACTTAAAATGGACATAGACAACACATTGTAACAAAAAAAATAAAGAGGACAAAACAGAACTTGTGAATTGTGCACTGGTTTTACCCTTCACAGGCATACAGGCCTCTGTAAGTGTAACCTGACACACATCCCTGATGTCATCATTCACTGTTGCCATCCATTGTATACAAATAATGTGGAAGTGCCTACGCGAAGTGAACATCCCCATACAGTTACAATCTTTTGTGATTCAGCAATTCTAATGAGTTTTGACATCATTTGTGTTTTCACCATGCTGACAGCCCTGAATTTACATAGTTGGTAACAGGGGAGGTAGGAAAACTGAAAGGAAGCCCAGTGTTGTAAACACAAGGGAGAGTGTTACTTTGCTATATATCCACACAGATTAATGCAGTTTTTGATAAAAATTGACTGTATTCTGTCAGTTACATACTGCATATGCTTACATGACAGTATGAATAGTCTGTTTCACAGGGTTTACACTTTTAGCTGTCTACATAATTTACTAGTCTATTCTTCATTCGGGGGTGGAGGAGTGAAGCTACATTTATGTCATGGCACTTAAAAAGGATTGTTGCTATTATTACTCTTACTTTTGTAACATTCGCCCTGTCTAATAATGTAATAATGTGTCTGCTGTTACATGTTAAGGTCAGTTCTGTACAAATCTAATAACTTTTACTTGTTTTTGTTTCTGAGTAGATTCCTTTCCGTGGCTGTATTTGAAAAGTTTTTAAATACACAGTCAACATGAGCACAAAGTCTATACGGTTGCTTTACAGCTTGTTGAATCACTCCACAGTGTTGGATTTACTTCATTAGCATATAGTTCAGCTACTTATGCTGTAATTTGCATGCCATGGAATTTACCATGTTTGCCCATAAGTGTGCGCCACTACACTGAGTTTATTGAATCTAAAACTTTTCTCGGCCATGTGCACATTGTGGTGTGATGTGTACACAGTGAAAAATGACCATGTAGGCTTTATTGAATCCCCCTGTGGTATTATTCAAATACTTTAAAATTTCACTGAGTGACTCTAAATATTCCCTCCTAGCAAACGTGAAGTCCAAACACAAACCTTCTTTCCCATTTGCACAATGATACTTTTGTCAAATGCTAGCACTGTAGCAGCACCCATAGCTATTATTTTAATCTGATAGTAATCATTTTTTCAAGCATAAATTATTATTGAACAACACAGATTATCAATGTCTTCCTCGATCAAGGACCTGCTAATAATTAAATATACCCCAGGATTCAATAAAACCTACACAATTATTTTTATTCCGTGTGCGCATCGCGCAATGATGTGCATGCTGATGCAAACAGTTTGTGATTTAGTCAACTCTGTGAAGCGGCACACAATCATTTACAATCACGCATACACAGCTAGAGTCTGTGTAGCTTCTTTGGCATGCAAATCACCTCTTTAAGGCTGTCCTTAGTGATTCAATAAACTCTAAAGCAACCATGTAGACTCCATGTAGCTCCTGGCCATGTATTCGAAAACTTTCAAATACAGCCATGGAAAGGACTCTACACGGAAACCAAACTAACTAAAATTGATCACATCAGCACACAACTGACCTTAAAAAGTAAAAATACACACATTAATACATACTTAGTGATTCTTGTTCTAAAAATGGGTGAATAACAGTATTAATAATTATTAAATAAATGGAGCCCCCCCATACCACTATACCCATAAGTAAAGTAAACATCCTAAATATAAAATGGTATGCAAAACAGCACTGACACTGAAATGTAGGCATATTGACTATGTAGGTTGTGGAATACAGTAAAATGTAAGGAAAATGGTTGTCACTTCTGTGTTATGCATACCTCTTCCCTACAGTTCTCCTGCCGGGTCTGTATTACATCAACGAACGTTTAAATGTTTGAATCTCTAAAGGTCGACTTTTAGAGATCGAACATTTAAATGTTCAAAAATGTAATAAAAACAAAATAAACAAAGCAAAAATAAAGAAAAGGGTTTTAGCAGGGGGGCAAGCCCCCCTGCACCCCCCACACCTCCCGCTACTTAAATATACCAACTCCGAGATTGCACATCAGTGCACTACAGTGCGAAAACGTGAAATTTCCCCTTCACTACACTGTAGGGCGAGATTGGAGTTTGGTATATTTAAGTAGGGGGGTGTGGGGGGGTGCAGGGGGGCTTGCTCCCTTTGTTTTATGTTTTTATTACTTAGTTTTTTTTAAATTTTTTTTAAAGATTTTCGAAAACATAAATGTTCGATCTATAAAGGTCGACCTTTACAGATTCGAACGTTTACATGTTCGTTGATCTAATATAGACCCCCCCGCCTACACCCGTGTATAAGAGGTCCTGGTTACTATGCAAATGAGGTCCACAAACCTTTCATAGGTTTTGTGCCCACTTTAAGCCTAGCCAATTATCCCTTGTGAGACTCAAACCCTGCACTTTGTGCTTGTAAGGCAAGCACCTTAACCATTAGGCCACCCTCTTTGATTTACTGAATCATTAAAAAGTGTAACCAATTTGGGCAGACTACTTCGTGTATGGACTCCTGCATTGTTTTTGCACTGCAGTGCTTAGAGCAATTGCATGAAAATGGGAATACATAGCAGTTGTCTGTCTAACTGATATGTAACTACTCCTATAGCCTCATGTGTATATGCTTGGGCTGGAGTAAAGATGGTGCAGGGTTTGAGTACAGGCCCTGCAACCTTCTTACTTACCAATTTTTTTTGGCATTGTTGCACACAAGGGCACATAGCGGCACATAGTGGTGCAATAGGACTACATAGCAGATGTCTATCTAACTGATATGTAACTATTTCTATAGCCCCAATGTATATGCTTGAGCTGGGGTTCAGATGATGCAGGGTTTGAAAACGGACCCTACAATTTCTTATTTACCTTTTTTTTGGCAGTTGGTGCAAGGGTGTGTAGTGGAGCTACACACAACAGTGAATGAAACTATACTTAATACTTGCAAGTAAGTAGCAGGTGTGTCTCATAGGTGCTAATTACAGCAAAAGCAGGTGATTTTTCAGCACAGTACTATTCCACAGGTGATAAAACAGTCAGGTAGACTCAAGTCTGTTTTTTTCCTGCCTATTGCAATACCATTACAGTAGAGTTAAGGAACTTTTAATCTGAGACAATGTTAGGGGCTGATGAAGCTTTAATCCATATGCATGTGGTGCAGGTTGAAGCTGAGGCTGCTGGTGTTGATGACAACAGACCTAGGCTGAGGAGGAGAAGACCGTTCAAGCTCAGGCTTATGTTTTACATGCTACATGATGTGCAGATTATAGAGCACTACAGGGTGGACAAGGACACATTACAAGAACTCTGTGAGCTCTGTCACCACTCAACACAGACTCAGAGCCAATCAAGGGCAATCCATCCCAGTGGAAACTAAGTTATGTGTGGCCCTTAGGATATAAGCTACAGGTATCTTTTAAAGATCAACTGACTACATGATGGGCATGTCACAGACATGAGCATCCACGATCCTACACAAACTCCTGGATGCCATGCTCATGCATGTCACTAAGCACATATATTTCCCTAATAAGTCTGAGGAGAAGGCCAGCAATATGGTCCATTTCTAAAGGCAGTGCACTACCCTAAAGTACTGGGTGCTATAGACTGCACTCATGTGCACATCAAGGCACCACCTGGTGAGTGGGGAAGAATCTAATGTAACCACAAGAGGTTCCCCTACATCAACTACCAAGTTGTGTGTGATGCTCAAGGAATTATCTTGAATGTGTGTGCTGGCAACCCTGGCATTTATCATGACTCCCATATCTGGCACACATCACAGTTGTACCAGATGTTTACTAGGGAGGACATCCCACATGGACATTTACTGGGGGATGCTGGCTATGCACTGGAGCCATGGCTGATGACGCCCACTAGAAGTGTACCCCCACACACAGAAGAATGCCATAATGAGGCACAAACTCAAACTACACACATCATAGACTGTGTGTCTGAGCTGCTGATGTCACAGTTCAGGTGCCTAGATACATCCGGTGGAGACTTGCTGTATGATCCACGTACATGAACAAAAATCTTCATAGTATGTCCAGTGCTACATAATCTGATCCTGTGGAAACAGCTGCAGCAGGATCAGCAAAGGGAAGGGAAGGGACATACATCCCCCCACAGGCACAGTCACATGAGGATTTGGAGGGGGAACCACCAGCCATTAACACAGAGGAACTAGGTGTGCACAGTAAGACCTTGCTTTGGCTAAGAGACAACACATACATTCAATGACCACCTAGCTGGGTAATACACTCTCCAACTTACATAGATTAAAATTGATGCCAGGTGAATCACACAATCTTTACCTCCCCATGTAATGGCTGTGTACTGTTTGCATCAGATAGAGTCAGCCCCAAACTAAAACTGTGAATTGCTTCAATTGCAAGGTAAGTGCTGACCCTACACTGTATTCTGTAATAATAATATGCCATATATGTGATGTTCTTAACTTGGTACAGTAATCAAGTAAATGTAGTAGTATTTGTCCAGAAAGTGTCATAACACGTGAGAGTAGAACAATTACTTTACTTGTATGTAAAAGAGCTAGCCGTGCCCACTATGGCTTTGTTTGGTCAAAGAGACAAGGCAGAGCACAGTCACTGAACACCTAGGGGATCTAATCTCTTTCTCCTATTCACATACATGTGTAGTCAAATTTATGCCAGGCAACTCACAAAACCTTCACCTCCACAAGTATTGCCTGAACTAAAATTGTTGTTGACTGCTGCAGTTGCAAGGTACCTCACAAACACTTCTCTCAACTGGACAGAGTGTTGCACAATGTCCAGAATCTGGCCTTATTTTTTTGGTCCTTTTTTCATAAAGATGTGTGGTGTTATGGTCGATTACTGGCAAATCATTAAAGACTGAAGTCAGAAAATAATGACAGACATCTGCGTTTCATACTTTATATCCTTCAGAAATTTTCCTGATAATGCAAAACCTGTTATTCTATCAAATTTCTTAGTTTGTAAGGGCAATATTTAACAAATGTCCTTCTTTTAAATGCTTTTGTCTCACTTTTATTAATGGGTTGGTCCACATTTCATGCTCTGAGGTTGAGAGGTAAGCTCCTGAACCTGGGCTGATTGTTTAATGATATTATGGCATATTATTGCTTTGTTTACCTTGCTAAAGTAATCAGGTAAATATTGTTGAATGTTCACAGAAATAACTGTAACATGTCACAGCAGAGCAAATGGGTTCACTTATGTTTCCATTATTTAGGATGCCTCATCCATTACAGATTTGCACAGTCAACCCTCTCAAAGATAATGAGGAACACTGCATGTCTCCAGTGTACCAGCATACCTTTGCAAAGCCTTACACACAACAGTTGTAAAATAATGATACACATTGAAGTCTCTGGCATCAAAAACAGTCTCAAGATCAAACTATAGGTAGGATGCAGAACAAGGGCAGTAACAAGTAACACAGAGAGAATAATATATTTTTCATTATGCCATGCCAGGACATCGGCTGTGATCACCAAACTAACAACAGGCTAATCTTTTTTGATATACAGCAGTAACTGAAGTTTACCGCCCCCTACACAAAGCGGCAGGGTTCCCTTGTTTGACCCATATGAGTAACTCATCTGTGATAGCAGTGTACATTGTGTTGTACTTTATTGCGTGAATAATGCTTATACTACTGTGTTGCATAGTTGTTCCTGTGGTAATGAGGAATAAAGCATCCATCCTATGTTCTGAAGATCCACTGGTGTGTGGGTTCACATCCCACACTACGTAGACATTTGTAATGTGTATTTTCATTTGCTACTGTGGTTACCATACTTGGATTTTTTGTATTTCACTTCTTTTCTCTGTTTCACTTTCCTGTACTTATGGGATAAGGAATGTAGGAGATGTCCATTTCCACTACTTGTACATCTCAGTCCTGGGGTAAATTGTCTGAGCATAGTCAGACATGACACATATTGTTTTCTGGGGTCTACTTGAATAGACTGAATTTATACTTACCCAAATTTTATTTTACAGAGACGACAACACCAAACTGTCAGTAAACTGAAACTACACACTACCAGACTTTTTAGCTCAGAAACAAGATACTTGGTCAACATGGTGAAATTTGCCCTTTTCTCCACTGTAGTGCAGTCCCAGAGTTAGTATATTTAGTTTGGGGGGGCACAGCCCCCTACCTGGGTAGGTTTGACGTTGTGCGGTGTATGTTCAGTTTTACTGTTGGACAAGTGTCTCGTTTCTCAGTTAAACATTTTGGTAGTATTGTAGTTTTAGTTTAGTGATAGTTCAGTGTTATCGTCTCCATAAAATAAAATTTGGGTAAGTGAAAATTTGGTCTACTCAAGCAGACTGTGTTTTCTGATACGAACAAGGCCATTGCCTTGTTTGTGGCAGAAAACAAAAAGTGTCATGTTTGGCTCTGCTCATTGTTTTGCATGGAACACTGCATCACTAAAACTGGACAAACAAGACCACCTAGGAAGGAGACTGCCAAAAATACAAATCACATATTTTCAATTACTTCCCTTGGTCACTGCAAAAACCAGGCTTGGAGTACAGACTCAGCTGGTAGATGTACGCACTGTGGCTTGCATTTGTGCACTGTTGACCTATGCGCAAAGAGGTGTAATTCGCATGGGTGTACACTTTGCCCATCATCATGCAAACCCACTGAGTGCTGTGCTATGGGACTGTATATATGATGCTTCATTGTTGATCTGTATTGGATATTACATTGGAAACATTACACAGTAAGGTCCAGATGTAACCATGTCTCATATATTTATAACACATCAGTATGTTGTACACCTCCAGACTCCCCCAAACACAAATCAGTACAACACTGGGGACTCATTCCTTTTTCCAAACTTATTAATCACACTACCAACTGTAATATTTACTGTAGTGTGCTCCAACATGAACAGGTCCACTTGGTGCTCACAACCATGGTCTGCTAACATTAAACTTCCAAGTATGGTCAATACGGGTACTCCTGTTGCTACACTAATAGGGTTATTAACAGAATACTGCTATTAAGTTAATAGTAGCATATAATGCTATGAGGCCATGTGCCTAGGCAGGACCCACAAGTTGTTGTTAACTACATGGACTGCTGATGTCATTTACTATAAGCATACCTGCAGTCTGGTATAAATCATGGTTGTGCCATGGAGCTTGCATTAAGTACTGTATTCTGTAGTCTGTGCACCTTAGATAGGTAGACATTCTATTTCCACTGGGATCAAGTGTGTGTGTGTGTGTGTGTGTGTGTGTGTGTGTGTGTGTGTGTGTGTGTGTGTGTGTGTAAAAGAGCTGTTTTATAACAATACAGAAAGCATTTAACTACTGCATGGGGGACATGTATTTGGTCCTATATACGGTTTGCTGATGTCATCAGCTATATGATGCTTTTGCATATCTATTAATCATACAAGTGCATGTTCAGACAATGTGCTGGAGACCATCCATCCATCCATCCATGACCTCATTCTTTACCACACATATTACACTGACCTGGGTTTTAATCTATCCACATACCTCATGGCATGGTTTTTAATCTCTAAGTTATGTGAATGAGAAAAGACCATTTTATTTACAGGTACTGCATGTGTCTCATGAGATAATTGCAAATGCTAGTTTTATACTTGTGTTGGTGTTTTGCTCATGTTTCACTATAGTGCTGTAAGACATAGCAGTGTGAACAGTCAATATAGGGACATACAAATCAGGACTGTTACACTCTGACACCTGATACTCAGTGCCATGTTTTACAGTAGGCCATGAATGTGCAGGGGCACACAGTCAAGCAACATACTTATCCATGGTTTTTAGAATGTAAAGTGAACATTTATGAATAATATTTCAGTTTGTTATCACAACTCATGTGTCACTGTCTAGGTCATTGTATATGTAGGCCTTTATGTATGTCTGATATCAAAATGTGGGGTCAATGGCAGTCTAGATAGTAGAATACTTACAGGACTATAGTATACAGTTAACACACAGATAGACATGTGAAAAACTGTCATGAATACATATATACCTAACATAGTTCCAACATATTACAGTTTCATACCTCATACAGACATAAAATCAATAACTGCTTCCTCATGTCAACTGCTATAAGTGATAGGGCCTATGATGTGAAGTGGAACAACAGGTAGGTTGCAGTTGCCCTGTTTGCACACTGCTTCACTCATACAGATAAAACATCACATAATGTAAACTACAAAGGCATGTCTTTGAAAAGCTGAAAAGGATGCTATAACATACACAACCTAAAATGATGTCCTTATCCCTCTGAGAGTAATCTGCTGCTGAGTTACATTTCCAAGCTTACATGTAACAACTGTATAGATTGAAGGTGACACCCAGTGGAAGTAAGGCAGACTGCAGTGCAGTTGTGATTTTCCCCTCCAAAATGGTAATCACTCACAGATGCAATCCATTACTAATCTACAAGCTATAAAAAGGCAACCCTGTAGGTATGCAAGTTCTTGTTAATTCTATAAATTTTAAACATTGTGAACAAGCAGTATTTCCAAACAATGTTTCCAAGCATTCTTTACAGAGGCATAATCATTCTCACAAAGTATGTTTCATTTTTGTCACCTACATATAGCATTTGCTGGACTGTATTTCAAAATTCTGTGAAGCACAGTGTTCTCCAATGTTATCTTTATGTACGACTTACAAGTCTAATGATAGCATGGCCCAGTTTGTCAAGCCATTGTACAGTTACTCATGATTGTCAAGACAGGTAAATACATGGGTTAGTCAGCTGAGAGGGAAATAACTAGAAATGTTTCATGGACAAGCACATTAACAGCATTTGTAGCAGTTCTAGGATGTAATGTTACACAACTGTGGCAATTGCCTGTACCTTATTGGGGATGATGGTTAAGGTAAGATAATGTTATGGCACTAATAATATGTTTCAATAGTCAACCCTGCTTTAAATTTCTAGTCTCCCACCAGGACACAAGTGTTCTTCAGCAATTACATTTTGCTTGCTGAGCACACTCAAGCAAATCTGCAGTCTGCGGCTACCACTCCACCCATACAGTATAAGAAGGAATCAGTACTGCAAACTAAACAAGGATATACATTTTGAGCCTCAAGAGCAGGGCCAGTCCACCCAGGCATTCTACTTGTATGTTTTATGAGAGTGAAGCTATTCCATTAGCAGTATTTCTTAGTAGTTCTCAGCTTGCTAAAAAAACTGACTGTTGTAGCCTTGTGCCCCCCCAGCTAGTACAGTAATCCTAACTGTCCAATAGGCAGTATACATTTAATTCACATCCCTGTGACTAAATTAACCATCAAGCAACTCTCTCAGTGCTTTCTGCCTTAGTTTGTATCACTTGGAGGCCCACCTGTTTATTTGCATCTCTATACATTCCCCTTCATTGCTAATGTATCTCCCTATTCTAATCTGTGCACAACCTGGTTACTAATCAGCAAGTCAATGTGAAGACACACTCCCAACCTTAATAAACTTTGCTGTCTTTTCTCTCCTTCACTTTACAGGTAGTATTAATTATTACTTACCCCTTCTGAGGCCTTCACAGATTTCCACTGATTGCCTCTCTGGTTTATTTGCATTCCACCTGGTTTACACCCCTTGTGCTATCTCCCTCCCTCAGTACTAAGTCTATATTAGAATCCTGCTGAGCATGGAGCCATGTTTAAATTTCTAGTCTCCTACCAGGACACAAGTGCTCTTCAGCAATTACATTCTGCTTGCTGGTAAGCCATTAGATCTCAGGAATTTGTTTAAAGTGTTCAGATTTGTAAAGTAATACTTACTTTTTTCTCTTGTCTTGGTGGGCTCTGCCCTACTCCATTCACCCTTGCTAACGCTAGGGCTCTCTCTGCTCTCCTGCCCTGCCCCCTATTCCCTCCCGCCCCCACTACCTCTACATTTATAGTAATCACAGCCACACCCACAGCTCACCCTCACATCACCTCCACCAATCACAGCTTTTCAAGTCATATCACATTATACCACACTAACTTGCTTCACACAAAATACTCCCAATCACTCTCATTCCCACTTGGCATTTTTTACATCACCCACACTACTTCCCCATCCACATATAGTGCAACCCTATAATTCCTTTTCAGACCCCCCCACCTAGAACCAACTTAAACTTTATAACCATGACTATCGCACAACTAAGTCTAGTCTGTCTTCTCATAATTCTTTACAACACCACAAGTTATCACTCTAGCAATATCCCTAAACTTAGTAGCACAACACTACATTATGCACTCTTATATACAGACACCACACATTATAATAATATCTGCCCACAATTGTTCAAGAACTACATAATGGACCAATTCAGAACTAAACACATAAGCTCTCATTCCTACTCCAAAAAAACACAATACTTTCTCACACTCCTCACCAAACTCCAACATCACAAAGCCTAACTAAGTACCAAGAACTGTGCAAACATGCAAAAAATGCATTAGGCTGGACAAGAAATCCTACTACACAACATTATAAACTAAATACCAACACAACCCCTAAAATTTTGGAAAAATGTAAACCAGCTACTAAAATCCACCCAAAACTCTACCCCCAAACCCACCACCCCTGACACTAAAGTTTCCATCGAAACACAATTCAACACCCACTTTGTGAACTCAATTCTATCCTTAGTATCACAGGACAGTTCCTTTCTCACTATCCCCCCCAACACAAATAACACTAATACAAGCTTTACCCTCAAAACAGTTTCCACCACTTCAATCAAAAGCATGCTCTCCAAACTAAAAACATCATCAACAGCAGCTGACCTACTCCCCAGCTATGTCTTGAAACTCACAGCAGATGCTATTGCTATCCCAGTCTCCACTCTCATAAACAGATCAATTGTTGAAAACTATGTGCCCAAACTCTGGAAAATATCCTATGTTACACCCATACATAAGGGCGGGACCTCCACTAAACTTAATAGCTACAGACCCATTGCTTTACTCTCCCCCCTGGCCAAAATCCTAGAAAAATGCATCCATACCCAGATGCTAAACTATCTCCTAGACAGCAACATCCTGTCACCTACTCAGCATGGTTTCAGACTGGCCCATAGTACACATACAGCCCTTCTCTGCTTCACAGACACAGTAAACCATCTCAAAAATGAAGGCCTACAGGTGTCAACTCTTTTTTTGGATATGTCCAAAGCATTTGACACAGTCTCACACCAAATCCTGCTAAACAAACTAAACCGATATCACCTATCAAATTCCACTCTTACCTGGTTCCAAAGCTACTTAACTGACAGGTACCAAGCTGTGAAATGGGAAAATTCTCTCTCTCCTCAGCTGCCCATATGTATAGCATTCCCACAGGGTTCTGTCTTAGGACCACTACTATTTACAGTCTTCACAAATGACCTCCATGCCTCCACACGGCATGGATCTATCATTTAGTATGCAGATGACACTACCTTAATCTGTGCTGCACAAAACATTTCCACCCTCCTGCAAACAACTCAACTAGCATTCTCTGATGTTGAAAACTACCTTACCAAAAGCCCAAGTTATCCTCAGTCCAAGGAAAACTCAGCTTATGATTATAACCAGTTCTAACAAAAACACTGATAATAGTCAATTCACTATGTACTCCACAAATGCTACTCCAACAGCTCCAGTGGCACAGGCTAAGCTATTGGGAATAACCATAGAATCACACCTAAAATTTGATAGTCATCTCAACTTAACTATTAAAAAAGTACATGCCAAACTGGGATCACTCTACCGTATCAAACCATTTCTTACCAACAACACAAGATCAGCCATTGCTCGCTCCCAACTTCTATCCACCCTACTCTATGCATCTCCCATTCTGACTAATCTCAATAAAACTGAACTAAGCAAAATGGAAGCCTGCTATAACAGAATTGCCCGCTTTGCTGCAAATTGCTCATATAGAACTCATCACTGTACTGCTTTGAGACAGCTCCACTGGCTTGAACTTCCCAACCTCCTAGCCTTCAATCAGCTCTGCCTCTGTCATTCTATATATTACCTCCTCAATAAGTGTCCTGCCCTCAAAAACCTAGTACAACATCACTCAGCCAAAAGGCCTCTTAGATCATCAAGCAAACTACTACTAGAAGTCACCAACAGCTACAATAGCTTTGGAGATGCACTATATAGTAGTTCAGTGGCTAAAAATGGAACTCTGTCCCCACTAGCATTCAAAACACATCATCCAAAGCCTCCTTTAAAGACCTCATCAGGCAACATCTCAAGCAAAGTTGGCAGTGCCATGATTGCTCCCCAGGCTAGTGAAAGCAGATAACATATACATACTAAATCTAGAGCACTTGATAATAGTTTTCAATCTTACTCACAAACACTGGCTAATCTACAATGTATGCACTGTACCTGTGTACTATGTATGTATTCTACCAATGTTCCAAATTTCAGCTGTACACCACAAATCTATTAATTAGCTTTATTTTTAAATTAATATTTATTTGTTTGTTCTCTCCACTGTAACTGTTGATGTGCCGCATACCACTGTAAAAACATGTCTCTTGTAATTTGTGTGTATACTGATCATGTCTAAATAACTAAATGTATCTGTAATTTTTCTTTGTGGAGCTTTTCTCCCTGGGCCTCTGTTGAAAAAGGGCCTTTTCAGCTCAGTCAGACACTCCCGGTTAACAAATGTAAAATAAAAAAAAAAAATAAAATAAAATAAATAATTGCCTTGTTTTGCATCCTGCCTGCTATTGGTTCCCATATGTTGTCTGCTGTATGTTCCCCATTGAGTAATATTGACTGTCTACCTTCTATGCTGCATCCATAAACAGTTATGTTGTAGTTATGTGATACTTATGTGTACTCTACATCTGTCTTCTTTTAGGCCAAGTACAGCTATGGCATCCAGAAGTGTTAATCCATGGCACCCTCCATTTACCAATGGGGAAAACCAGGCCATAGTAGATGGTGTACACATTCATGGTATGTTTCTACTCTAAAGGGGCAGGTGGGATAGTGCTTGTCAAATGACATTATAGCAGATGAACGTTAGACCAGGTGCACCACAGGGCCACTGACATGATAACAGCTACCAGATGAAAAGTCACTGACTTCATTGGTACAGGCAGAGGCCCTGCTATGCAACAACCACTGACCCCCGATGAGCAGTTCCTCTCTGACCTCAGGAGCACCCAGAGCTCCCACGACATTGATGTGCATCATGTCCTTAATGTGGGTGCCAGGGTGTCAACGTCCCAGGAGGAGCTTACATGTCAGCCCTGCTATGTATACTGTTGAATAGTGTTCTATATTGCTAGAAGAGAAATGGATAAGTTAAGTGTGTGTCACATGAAGCTGTTTGGAGTGATTGCAGATTGCTACGGTTATAAGCTTAGCCTGTAGTTGTCAGCCACATTTTTGTGTACATTTGTGTTGTTTGCAGCTTTAAATGTGCAAATGTATTACTACCTCTGGTAGTGTTGAATGTGGTTTTATTTTCCTTACCTCTGTCTTAGGTCCACCATCATTGCAGCAGGACCTGTCTTCACCAAGCTCATCACAGGAGGATCTTCCAGGTAAGCTTAGTTATCTGAACAGTTTAATAGTGTTGTACAGGTCAAGGCATTTAAATGCAGTAGTTATTTGTGGCATGTCTGTTTTTTGTTTTGTTGTTTCCAAGATTGCTACAAGCATAAGCTTAGCTTATGATAGTAAACCAAGTTCTTGAGTAACTGTTTGTTGATTTCTGCTATTCATGGCACAGTGTATTAGACCCTGTGTTACTGTTGGTTATGGTGTTGTTGGCCTTACCTCTTGCTTCACTTCTTCTGGCCTGCAAACACAATTGTCATCTGCAGCTGGTAAGTGAAATACTGTCATTTCAGCAGTGTTGATCAATATAAAGCAATATTGTAAAGTGTAATTTGTATTTAAGTCATGTTTTTCATATTGTTCAGCTGTCAGTAATACCGGCATCATTGTTACTTTGTTAGCATATATCGCAGTGTAGTATTTTCATTACTTAGCTATTCCTGTGTTTTTGTATTTTTCTGCAGGAGGTTCTGACAGTGGAACTGTGGGCACTGTGGCACCTGATGTCAGTATATCATCTGAGTCTGACAATGATGATGGCTAAGGTGAGGCACAGTCTGGGTGAGAAGAAGTTGAATCTGACACAGAGGTTGTCATTCAGCCATCCCCTACATTGACCTTTGATACAGCCAGTAGGCCTATGCTTACCTAGTTCACTGAGCCCACAGAGTTTGGACAGGTTCAGGGTGAGGACATTGTTCAGGGGAGTGTTGCTTCTGTGGCCTCAGTGCCTGTTGAGTCTGACCATGGCCAAAATGTGGGCAAGGTGCCACACAAGAGGCGTGATAATGGTGCTTGGAGGAGGCCTGCTGTTCCTCCACCACCTGACACAGATATCACTTCCTGTGTCACTCGACAAATGTTTAGGGTCATCATGGAGACACAGGCAAATCCCGTCCAGATGTGGCACAGCTTGATATGTGCAAATGTCTACACTGTTGCTGATGCCATGCAGTGCATACATGACATGTTGGAATGAGCAGTGTCTGTGATGGAATGTCAGCAGGGAGGGGAACAGCATCCCCATGGGTAATGGAATGTCAGCAGGGAGGGGAACAGCATCCCCATGGGTATAGGACAGCAATATCCCCCGCTGTCGGCCAATGTGGCACTTCCAGATCATGATCCCATATTGGCAGTACTTCCACTGGTTCCTTAGTGACTGTACTGTCCACACACAGATGTGGCAGTCCATGGGGTCATGGCCCTGGGCATTCCCAGGAAGGGAGCTTATCCAGCAGACAGCAGTTATGTAGCAGTAGTGCATCTAAGCATGTTTCTGGAGGGCAACGTGCCAGTGCAACTCCATGTAGAGCCAGGTCTCGCAGTGGGGGACAACGATGAACTGCAACCTCTATCATGCACAGCTCACACCTGTCCAACAGACCAAGTCATAGAGCTAGCACTCCACTTGGCTGTGTCCATGCACACACTGATGCATTAATTTTACATGGAGGACACACACACACACACACACACACACACACACACACACACACACACACACACACACACACACACACACACACACACACAAAACAGGTATTCATTTTCTCTATCTTCCCTTTTTGTTTTGGCCCAAATGTGTGCCTTCTTACTCACACACACTCACCAACCTTTTGGGTTGGTCTAGGCTTCCTGCCCCACCCACACCACCCTCTGCAACTGATGATAACTATGCCAGATCCGTGTTCCACTTTTCTGATTCAAGGATACAAAACAGTGTCTGATGATGAGGGTGCATAACTAGGTTATTGCTTACTATATATGCATTTCTGTTGTAGAAATGTTTATTTTACCTGTATCATATATTGTGACTGGATATATAAATAGTTGAGAGCACACATTTGTCACTACTTTCTACGGAATGCTGTTGTAAGGCTTGGAAACTGAGAAAATGTGGGGTATATCATTAGTTTGTGACTCCTGTCTGTAATGACCAACACACAACACCCTGTGTAAGTAGTGTGAACTGTGCCATATCCCCTATTTTATAACACGTCTTACAGGATGTTCCAGCCAACACCTATAATGCACTTCAAAGGTCACACCATAATAATCTGATATTAGGTTTGTGTGACAGCACAACATGTATTTTTCCCTTGTTTGCAGTTTAATATTGTACATTTTTATTTTTTTTTTTGCAATTGTTCCTTCCAGCTGTCTTTGAACCCAGTACCATAGGGACAAAAAAATGGGCAAGAATTATCGCATTAATAGGTGGAGTTACACACTCAGTTGAGATACAGGGGTATTTTAAGGAGTTATTAGCAACTGGCAGATGTTAGTGGTGTTGCATACACCTGTTACTTTACTGACTGTGTGGTAGCAGGTGCTAAGGATATGATTACTGTGCTGAACAGATGGTACTCAGTTCAACTACAGATTATGTAACTGGGTTTGTTGAGTGCAATAATGATTTAAAATAAAAAAAAAAAAACAAAAAAAAAATAAGAGAACAGTCCATTGTAGCTTGTGGCATAACAGTAAATTCTCTTTTCTTACTCCACCCAGTAAACGACAGGCACATGAACCATTTTGCTAATAAAACGCATTGGAAATGCTAAACATGCATTCAAAGGACCTTTCCCCTGAAACATTTGTACATATGTGTCACACAGCTTATTATTTCCATGTATTGTCAGTCATTTGTACCTCTGAAATGAATTAACAAACATAGCCATACCATCAGTACACTTCTAACTAATGCATACAGATGCCAGTGTAAAAGACTTTGCTTCACATTATTCATAAATATATATTGCAGTATATGAATAATGTAGGTAACAAAATAACAGCATACTTGCTGGAATTCAATACTCCTCTGTAAAGATAGCTTGGAAAATAGTTTGCTTTGCTGAACATGTAGCAAGTATCCTCATCATCAGTTCAACAGTTTGGCTAGCTACACATTTGTCTTTTTCTAATGGAGTAGATTATTAATGCACTACATCTGTCCAGGCTGTGTTTCAGAGATGCTAATTACAGCATAAACAGCTGAACTGCATGCTAAGCAACCAATCTTGTGGATATATTCATGAAGTTATAAAGCATCCATTTAGACTCCATGCTGGTTTCTCCTGTGGATTTCAAAAGTAGTGGAGCACAGACACAGAAAGTCTACACAGACAGAATGTTAGGAGCTGCTGCTGCTTAACTACATTTGTATGTGCTACAGGCTGCAGGCAATGCTGCTACTGCTGCTGCTGCCAGTAGGCCTAGTTTTCAGGCCACATTTAATTTGTCCATATCATGTATGTTGTGATATTGTACAGTGCTACAAGGTGGACAGGGACACAATACCTATGACCTCTGCCAGCCTCACCTCAGTGCTACAGCTTTTACTTCCCATTGTATTGTCTGTGTATGCTTGCATCACAGTCAGCCCTGAACTAACATTGTGTCAACTGCTGCATTTACAAGGTAAGTCCTGAACATGTACTGTATTGTATAATAATATTATGACATGTCCTTGTATTTCATCACTTGGTACAGTAAGCAACTACAAGGTGGGAGATTTGTTCAGAAATTAATGTCACATGTGACAGCAAATACTCATTTGACTTGTATGTGTCCATTAGCAAGTAGTATACCTCAGGCCTCAAAGATTCACACATTGATACCTCCCCAAATTAATGATGATCTCTGCATGACCTCAGCTTAGCAACATACATTTGAAATGGGAAATTATAAAAGAAGTTTGAAAGTAATGAGCCACATAGCAGTTTGCAGCTTCAGCACCCTGCCAAGATCAAACCAACAGAATGCAAAACAAGGAGAATAGCAACAGCAACATAGCCTTGTTTGTGCCATAACAGTTACTCAGCCTGGGTCCACCCCCCATGAAGGAACATTGTACTCTTGGATACTCCATGACAGAACCCCACCTTTGCTCCCCACCCCTAAAACAGCAGTCTATGCTTGTCTGTGCCATCCAACCTTCCATTAATTTGATGGCAACTGCATATCATATTGTCCTCAGTGAGTATCCTCATGCATTTTAAGGTAAATGATATAGACTGGCTTGCACACTGCATGTCTCTGAATACTGGTCAGATAACTGATGAATGACCACAAAACACAGAAAGATAGGACACAGCTGTATATTTGCAAGGAATAATCATAGCAGGTTGTGTGACCAGTTAAGTGCACCACATCCAAAATATATTACATAGACTACATTTACAAATATCAGGTCATGCCTTCATACCAGTGTACATTTGATTGAACTTGACTGTGTGAGGAACTATGCCATGCATTTGCTACAAAGGTTTTTGTGGGGCAAAGATGGATAAGTCCCCCTTCTGCTTTCTGACAGTGCATTCCAGTGAGAGTCGGGATCCTGACCTATGTAGTCATACCTCATTTGTACTAACAGTTTCTACTGTGTGTGTCATAGATACTGCAGTGATGTATTCTATCATATGGATCTAATTTCACCACTGACTTTCAGCACTGCCATTTCAAAGGATTCAGCAGTTCTTCCAAATGCTCCTTCCAGCTATCAGCATTTTTTCAATTTAGGTCAGCATTTCTCCACTCTTAATGAGAACAGCAATAATCTGCTTCTCTTCCCAAGCAATCAAATGATTTATCAGAACCACTTTGAGTTACCACCAAATGGTGTTTAGTTTTTTGGACTTGTAGAAGACCTGTGACCATGCACCCTGAAATTTATTGTGGAAATGTACAACAGCAGAGAGTCTCATGACCACTTTGCCAACAATTTTGCCCACTTTTTTTAGGAGTAAACATTGCAAACACATTTTTTCACATTAAATTCAATTTACTATGAACTTCAGCAGGCAAGGGAGCAATGTACTGCAGAGTGTAAAGCTGTTACAATAAAAATCAATATCTTCTTGTCAGAGATCAGGATTGTCACTCTGAAAATAGTGGCTAGGTCTATTTGGGTAAGGCTGTAGCAGCTACTGCATGCAGAGAAGCTGAGGTACATTGTGGTTTTATTCATGAATGAGGGTTGAGTGAGACTGAGGCACTAACCAGGAGATCAATGCAGCAGTGACTGTACTAAACAGACTGCACCGGACTATGGTTGTTGACATGACAATGAAATCATAGGACAACTCTCTGAATTTTTCAGCCCTTTGCATCCTCCTTCTCATCTACTGCCATGAGTTTCAGGTAGCAATGGAAAGCTTGTTGTTGATTTGCAAGTATTACTGCAAGAAACCTGTTTCTGCATGCATGCATTATAATTAATTTCTAAGGCAACAACAGATGTAAAACCTAAAGTGCGCAATTGTCTAAAGATTATAAATGCATAGCATTTTAGATCAGTGTAAACATTTAAACTATGCCTCATAACTAGCAAAGGGCAAAGATGTTATATGTTGTTTAGCATGTCATCTAGCCTCATCTCTTCAGCCTTCAGCTAGGAGAGATTTATCTCTTCTAGTGTATAACCTCAACTTTCCCCTCCATTGCATTCATCATCCTGGAAGCTTTCCTTTGGGTCCTTCCATTAGACACCTCTATTTTTGTATGATCTTCACACAGTAAAGGAATGTCTTGACTAGGGCCAAACATGGTAGAAGCATTACATTATCATTTATGGAGTGTACCTTCATGAAGAAATACTTCAGCCTTCTGCTGGTGGGTGCAACAGCCCTCTCAGTCTGGAACAATCGCCTATGTCTTTATTTATGAGGCCCATGATGATACATTCCTTGGCCTTACAGATGATGCTGGTCAGACCTATGCATCTATAATTCCCTAGGTCTGTTGCTAAGACACCTTTGTGGAGGGGAATAACTGTTGCTGCTCTCCATTCCACAGGAAGAAAACCTGTGGTTCGGCTGTGATTGAATAGGGTACTTAATGCTGATGCTAGTTCATTAGTTTATTTAGAAGACAGCCTGGGGTGCTATCTGGTCCCATAGAGATTGTGTTTTTTGCCTTCAACAAGGCTTTAATGACCTTCACTTGCTTTGTTGCCTTTGTCCTCGCATTCATGAAATGTGACTCCTCCAACTCCCCATTTTCTCCCTTCCACCCCTTGAAGGCACTGTCCTTTTGTCATTCATTAGTCTCACCTTCGTTTATAGCCATACCAGTTTTGTCCTAATTTTTTCTTCTTCAAACTCTTGTCCATAGCTCTGATTATTGCATCTATGAGCAAATCATTGAGGTTTACCTTTCTAACTCCATAGTGTGTACTGTTATCGATTATGCAAAAAGGAGGCTGTCATTAATGTAGATCTGATCTCTCTGCTAGTTCTGCCTTACCCACCTATGAGTCCCAGACTATTTCCTCACCCACTGCAACCACTAGTAATTATACTCCCTAATATTTTCCTTCCTCAGTGTGCTGGTTGCTGGCACACAGTAGCGTAGCAATTGTCTGGGTGCAAAATGTTAGGAGTTGCGATCATGAGTCTACGTTGCAGGCATTTCTATCAGCTTTATTTTTTTGCTCTGGGGAAGGATATGCCTTGTCTTCCTGCAGTAAGCCAATATCCTTTTTATTTTGAGGGGGCAGGGCCCAATTTTGTGGGACTGGCACAGGGGACAAGCTGAGCCAGTTACTCATCTGGTGGCACAGATAACACTCTTGATTTGGCTACCTGCTGCCACCTCTCCTAGAATTTCCCTCTCGCATCTGTAGCCCTGCTGGCTAGTAACTTACATACCTCCAGATCATAGGAAGCTATATGCACCACAACATTTTTGCATTTTCCCTCATGGAGGCATGGATATATCTAATTCATTATAATATAATTGCAATATACACCAGAAACCAAGAATCAAGCAAATAAACTAAAAACAGAAATAACCTAACACAAAAATAAAAAAGTAGTTTTCCTGGGGGGCAGGGCACATGCAACCACCCTGACAAAATTGGGAGTTCCAGCTTTCTTTTTTTTTCTAGTCCCAAATGCCCATGCAGAAAGGCACTTCAGAGCTTTGTGCAGCAAGCTGATATCAGCTTATTACAGTTTAATCAGAGCTGAAGTTTTTTTTGTTTTGTTTTTCGTTTGCTCTTTAGTTGAGGAGCTGGGGGGGGTCATGAATTTCGCTGTTGTAGAAAACTGATTGGTACCAAAGTATCAATTGCTTTGTAGAGTAAATCCAAAGTCCTTTTTTTGTTTGTTTCTGTTGTGTTGAGGAGCTGAGGGGTTGGGGTGCCATATCAGGGAGTAGCACTGGGCACTAAATGAGCCAGCTACAGGTCTGCATACTCTTAACAACCACTGATTGAATATAACATCCATGATTTTGTCTCTTACAGTCTTTGTGTCTCTGACATTGAAGAAAACCGTCAGTCAATAAAGCCAGATATTAG